>NW_023494924.1:0-15475 GCF_904425465.1 Colossoma macropomum
TCTCAAAAGGCCATCAATAACATATCAACAACATATGTGTAAATTTGCAGTAATGAAGAACATGAACATTCAAGTGAATATTTTCTTACAGTTTGTAGACGGACAACAGTTCTTTCTGATTAACGTATCGACATGAAGTAGATATGTTGTTTATATGTTAATTACATTAAGTAGATGTTTTGTTGACATTTCTTACACTAAGACGTTTTGTTGATACATTACTTACATTAAGTAGATTTTTTGATACATTAATTACATTAAGTAGATGCTTTGTTAATAAGTTACTATATTAGGTAGATTTTTTGATACATTTAATACGTTTTGCTGATATATTACTTATATTAAGTAGATTTTTTGTTGATACATTAATTACATTCAGTAGATGATTTGTTGACATTACTTAAATTAAGTAGATGTTTTGTTGATGTTACTTAAATTAAGTAGATGTTTTGTTGACACATTACTTACATTAAGTAGATATATTGCTGATGTGTTTCATTAAGTACATTTATTCTTGGTGTTACTTACATAACAGCTTGTTGAGCACCTAGAGATGACATGTATTATACCTGTTACGTGTTCAGTAACTTCTCATGTAAACATATACAGCTATGAAAGTGGACACTCCAAATAAAGTGAAAAGCAAGTGCATTCAGTAAATTATTAACAGACTTTATTTAAACAGTTAAACAAAATATTTACATACACAGTTTAAAACAGTAACAAATCTTCAATGCATTGTCATTTCAACAGTTCAAAACAAACAGAGAGCCTTCTGCTCTAGGACAAAAGATAAAAGATACAAAACAAAATGTGTGTCTCTGTGTGTGTGTGAGAGAGAGAGGGGGTGGTGTGTTTGTATTAGTGTAAATATGCAGATATCATCAACGTCACTTTCTGAAACTGGTAACAGGAACGTCCATTTCACTTAGGGAGGTTAAATGGCAAAAGCAAACCATTCTTTTTCATGTCATCGATCTTCTCTTTCAATTCTCCTGCTATTTTTTCTTGGCATTTGGTGGCAAATTCTGCTAGTTTCCCTGCCTTGAAAGGGACTGATTGAAATTGCTGTTTGTCAGCAATATACAGCTCAGCTATTGGAGCCAGCTGGGCCACTGCATTTCGGGACACTTTTTCCTTTTGGAAGGCTCTTGTCATGGTTAGTCCCTTTTTGGTGTGTTTCAGCAGCCTCTGATAACGCTTCACCACATCATCAATGTTGTTTGCTAAAAGAAAACAAAACAGACAGACAAGAGTTGTTATTATTATTACTAATAATCAAGAAATTAAGTTCCTTTATAAAATGGATAATTACAGTTCTAAAATGTGTGATGTTAATGGAACAATCTTTGAATCTTATGCTGCTTGCATGGACCACCTAATGTGTGCTGATGAAGTAAGAAGCTGTCTTTTTTTTAACTGAGGGGCTAACAATCTTCTTAACTAGAACTAAGCTGGTCAGCTTGCTAAAAGGCTAAAAGATAACAAACATGCTAAACAATGCCATCATTAATATCGGGGACTTGAATTAAAATACTTTTGATATGATTCACGGTAAAACGGCAATATACAAATGCCACTTGAATGGATTACATGCTTCAAATGTTAACTTCAGGGCCATCTGAAACCCCCTGAGCTTTTATGGCGCTTTTTCTTTAGGAAATGTGTGGAGAATAAAAACAACTGTGGATGGTGTGTAGGAAGCAGTTCCTTTAAATCATTAGTAAGTGTAATAAAGCAGTGTGATGCCTTCAAGACTATAGGAGCTAGGAAATGCTGATAAACTATGTTTTTCCTATTTTGCCTTAATTTTTGATGTCAGTGATCACTGCAAAAATACAAAATTTAAGCTGTTACACCATTTTTCAGCATTTGTTCCTCTAGTCTGATACGCATTGTTTGTTTTGGTTTTCGTCCTGTAAGTCAATAGAACCATAAAAACCACATTAAAAGTTGCTAAAAATCAGTGTATGGCATACATACATGTGAGCACAATACAAACTCTTTACATTCACAATTAACAAAAAAAGATACTATGGGCTATTGTTATAACAAAATTAAGTAATATCTAATTATAAGTAATTATCAATAATGCCCTAACTACCTCATTTAAAAATATTATCAGCAGTGAGTTATGAAATTCAACTGCAATAATATAACAAAGAAAGAAAATAGTGCTGCTGAGAACAATTTTTAGGATTCAATTCATCTATTCATTTTTTATCAAGGCATTCATTAAGCTAAATTGTTTATTTCAATACCAAAAATCTGTAGGACAAAACAAAGATTAAAAAATGTACAAAAAGAAAAAAAGTAAAAAATAATTTCTTATTCAGTACAATTAGCAATTTTAAAACTGAAACCTGCCTTGCTAAACTGACAACATGAGCTTCATTTTAATGACTGGTTAAGAAATTTGTGGCACAAAAAAACTTCTGCACCCAGAGAAAATGGCTGGGATGGCTAACAAATTAACTTTTACCTAGTCAAAATCGTTTATTATTATGACTGGTTATGTATTTCTACAACCCCATTTCCAAAAAAGTTGGGGAGCTGTGAAAAATGTAAATAAAAACAAAATGCGATGATGTGCAAATCATTTAAACTCTATGTTCATATGGAAATAGAACAAAGAGAACATACGGTGATTTTATCATCTATGGTACATAATATCATTAAAAGATTCAGAGAATCCAGAGAGATCCAGAGATCTTTGGGCCCTCAGGTGGAACTGCATTAAAAATAGACATGATTCTGTAGGGGAAATCACTGCATGGGCTCAGAAACACTTCTGAAAAACACTGTCTGTGAACACAGTTCATCACTGCATCCACAAACGCAACTTTACCATGCAAAGACAAAATCATATATAAACAGGACCCAGAAACGCCATCACCTTCTCTGGGCTTGGCCTCTTTTAAAATGGACTGAGAAGAAGCGGAAAAGTGTTCTGGGGTCTGCCAAATCAAAATCTGAAATTCTTTTTGGAAATCATGAACACTGCATCCTCCGGGCTAAAGACCTCTCAGCTTGTTATCAGTGCACAGTTCAAAAGCCAGTATTCATGATGGTATGGGGGGGCATTAGTGCACATGGCTTGGAAGACACCATTAATGCTGAATGATATATACATGTTTTGGCAACATATGCTGCCATCCAGACAGCGTTTTTTTCAGGGAAGGCCTTGATTATTTCAGCAAGACAATGTCAAACCACATTCTGCAAATATTACAACAGCATTGCTCCATATTAAAAGAGTCCGGGTGCTAAACTGGCCTGCCTGCAGTCCAGACCTTTCACCACTGAAAACATTTGACACTTAATGAAACGAGAAATACAAGAGAGACCCTTAGCTGTTGAGCAGCTGAAATCCTATATCAAGTAAGAATAGGGAAAACATTTCACTTTCAAAACTACAGCAATTGGTTTCCTCAGTTCCCACCATGCTTACAGAGTCTTGTTAAAAGAAGAGGTGATGAAACACAGTGGTAAATATGCCCCCGTCCCAACTTTTTTGTAAAGTGTTGCTGCCATCATATTCAAAATGGGCAAATATTTTTCAAGTAACAATAAAATTTCTCAGTTTTTGCATTTGATATGTTGTCTATGTACTATTTTCAATTAAATATAGGGTTTAAATCATTTGCACATCATTGCATTCTGTTTTCATTTACATTTTGTGCAATGTACCAAGATTCTCTGTTAGAAATTATATATTTCAGCACTAACTTTGGTTACTGATGAATTCGCAGTCCCATTACTGAATCATCTATGCCCGTCTACATGAAAAAAAAACTGTCACACATTGCTCTGGCTCTAACTCTCTGGAAGACTCCATCTCCCAGAATCCTCTGAACGAACACATGACTGTGACATCATCCTACTCTACCTATGAGAGATCTGCCTCACTGGATTACTGATTCTGTGCACCTGCTCTATGCCCTATATGACCTAGTTATGACAGTTTATAAGCCTGGGCTTTTAGCTTTAGACAGCAAGGTATTGCTTCTATTACGAGCTACTGAGGGTTCTTTTCCTGATGTTTTTATTTCATTCTGGTTCCAACTTTCTACTCTGTTTTTGACTTTGCCTTTTGTCTCATCCCTATTGGATTTGTTTTTTCTTGTTCGTTATGTTCATCTATTTTTATATTTTGTCTTTACTAGATTTGACCCTAGCTGAGGATGACTTTGGATAACGCTTCTTTTACTCTTCTTATGTGCGAACGTCTGGCTGATTCTGTCACGTTACACCATGAGACTAGATTTAACCACATAACCTGTTTAGTTCCTTTTAAATTGGTTTGCTAAATCAATGTGCCCAGGTATTTCTATGCTCTGAGATGTATTTACCACATGCTTTGTGGATGTGGATGGATTTTTTGTTTTTCTGCCACTCCCAGCATGGAACTGCTACTTTGACCCAATTACCCTGATATCATAGCAACCACCAGCAACCATCTAGCAACCCCCTAGCAACCATCTGGGATACCACAGCAACCATTTAGCAACACCGTAGCAACTACCTGGTGCAGAATTGACCCCTTGGATGAATCCAAGAACCAGAACCAGAAGGCCAGCCTTGTATCCGGAAAATATTTTTTTAAAGATGGGACCGATCCGGTCTGATAACAGTATCGGGTCCGATATTGAGGTCACTCATCGGATATCGGACGGACAGGGCCGATCCACTTACCGATCCATATTGCAGTCCACAGCTTGTGCTGGACCATGAACCCGCCGTAACATAACATAACAGACAGGTTGCCAATCCAGATTCCATTCCACATCTTACCATAAACCTACGGCAACTTCAGTCTGTTAACTGAGCAAATAACATTATATAACATGCTTTACAGAAACGTGATACACTTCCAGCAGACAACTGAAAGGTTAAAGAGATCACAGAGAAGCTGCTCTACTTCATCATACTTGATGAACAACAGCTATCTGTAGTGGAAAATGTCAGAATTCACAGCCTGTTGGAGCACTTAGAGCCCATGCATCTGCCATCCAGAAAATATAATTCAGAGATGGCTATACCTGAACTGTCCAACCAGGTGTCATCACCGTTAGCGGCACAGTTAGCTAGATGGTAAAGCCATGAGCTTCAAAACTGATATTTAGAGCTCAGATGTGGGCCCAGTGTCTCTAATAAGTGTCACTGTACACTTGGTGAACATATGCACTACAGAGTGCAGTGAATCAGGTAAAAAAGTGCAGGGGGTCATACACCAGCAGTTCAGCTGCAGCGTCCATTACAGGCATGCTTAGTGATTGGAAGATTAAACACCTTAAATACAACCTTAAACACAATACCCACAATAATGACAATATTAAAGTAAAAAAATAAGCTCTCTCGCAATCTGTATCAGTATCAGCATCTGTGTATCTAACTCAGTTTGGAACTGGAAAAAATGTGGACCAGCCCATCACTAATATATTTGCATGTACAGGCAACAGGCTTGATGTCACAGGCAGCATTAGAGAAAATCTGGGTCCAAGCCCCCATGAACATCACTAAGGGCAACAGTGGCAAGGAAAAACTCCATGAGAGGAAGAAACCTAGAGAGGCTCAAAAGGAGAAGGCTTTCTCTTCCAGTTGACACTGAATAGAAAACAAAAACACAACAACAAAAACGCAGGAGCAACATGGACAATATTGGGACACCATAGCAACCACCTAGCAATACCTTAGCAACCATCTGTGATTGCATAGCAACCACCTTGCAACACCTCAGCAACCACCTAGGATATCACAGCCACAGCCTGGCAACACCTTTGCAACCTTCTGCAATAGTATAGCAACCGCCTAACAACACCTTAGCAACCAACAGGGATACCACAGCAACTGCCTAGCAGTGCCTCAGCAACCAGGACATAAGCTCACATTGCATATTAAAGAAAACAGATCATAAGACAGAGATAATGCTTCAGAAGATAAAGCAGTTAGAGACAACTGTAAACTGCTTTTAAAACTTAACTGGGGTTACACAATAATTCTATGGTGTTGCTATGAGGTTTCTAATGTACTCATCCTTGTTGTTATGGCACTGCTTAGTGGTTGTTAGATGTTTACTGTGTTGCTAGGCCATTTCTATTATTATGCTATTCCAATTGGTTGCTAAGTTGATACAACTAGGCCACTGCTGTGCTATCTCAGGCGGTGTTAAACTGTAGGTAAGCCATTGCTGTGCTATCTCAGGCGGTGTTAAACTGTAGTTAAGCCATTGCTGTGCTATCTCAGGTGGTGCTAAGTTGTTCTGAAGCTATTGTTGTGCTATCTCAGGTGGTGCTAAGTTGTTGTGAAGCCATTGCTGTGCTATCTCAGGTATACCCATAAAATACCCAGTTTCAAACCATTAATAGATTTTTCAAAATTTCTTATAGTCCCAGTCCTAAAAAATAAAAATAAAAAAAATCAAAGACTGAGTAATCAAAGACCAAACACATTTGGCCAAATAAATTCTAAAGGTGAAAATATAAAAAATCATAAGGACAATCAACGTAACACAAACAACCTACAGCAATAGGTTTAGAATAACTATTAAACTATTTACTGTTTGCTTATTGAAAATAGAAATCACTGTAAAGTCCCTCTCACATTTAAGACATGGCAGCAAGCAGGATTAGTGTGATGTATGATATATACATACCTCGTTTTTTCCTGTCCTTTTCCTTTCTTTTATGCTTATCCTTTTTCCTCTTGAATTTCATTTTCTTCATCTTGTTTCTCTTCTTTTTCTTGTGCGAGTCTTTCCCACTTGAGTCTTCCTCATCAGAAGAGGATGAATCATCACTCGAGTCCTCCAGACTCTCAGTTGAATCCTCCAGGCTCTTGGGTTTATACTGATTATCTGATAGAAGCAACAAAACAGACAACAAAAAATGTAATATGATTAATCTCATTTGCCAAATTTGACCATGAAGACTTAAAAATCAGCGAATTTTGTTAAAGCTATAAGAGTGGACAAAATAAGCTTAATTGGAACATATGTATTTCTTCCAATAATGGAAATAAAAACTCTAAATGTGCTGTGACACTTCATCAGTGACAATATCACTCCTGCCAAGACACTGAACACAGCTTAATGCAGCGATGTCTAAATCCAGTTCTGGTGATCTACTGCCCTGGAAAGTGTGCTTCCAATTCCATTCTAAACACGTCTAATCCATCTAATAAAAGCTTTCAGGAGCATCTGAATAGTAGAGGCAGGTGTGTTGAAAATCTCCAAAGCAGAAGATCACCAGGATGACAGTTAGGCACTCCTGTCTTAATGTGATTCTTTGTCTTTGAATGATGATCTACAAGGACAGTAGTTCTAAGCTAATTAAGTACTGTTCTTCTTCTTTGAATTTCAACTGCAACCTCCACAGAACAACCACCCATACTATCACTACTACTACTATTAATAATACTAATAAGCCATTTTATAAACTTAACTTTTTGTCATATAGCAATGAACATAACATAGCACTGTTTAATGCACGTTTGCTTTATACATACTTTTTGGCCACCAAATTACTACCATAAGTCTTATATTGTGCCAATCTGATGATGCCCCTCTTCTCACACTGGGTCTGAATCTCAAACAGCTCCCTGCTCCCTACACAGTGCACTACAGAGCAGTTTAAATACTGGATGTTGAACCCCACACTGCATAATATAGCTAAGAAATATTCATTTGGGAATCAAGCCACACCCATGTTCAACATGTAGTGCGCTATTTGGATGTAAAAAATCATGAACACAAGAACCTTTTCTTCATAAAAAACCCCTTGAAGAACCATCTATTTTAAGAGTGTAGAGTGACCATAGTTTCTCATTTTCATCATCCATGTCCAATGAGAGCAACAGTGGCTGTAAAATGTTACAACCAATGAGTGTATAAATCATATAGTTGGAACAATGGTAAACTTTACAACAGAAGGATCTCAACTTTGAATAGAAGTTAATGGTACAAGATTCTAAGTAATTTTGGAACTTCATTCTATCCATTCATTAATGTAAAGACCAACTGGCATTTAAAAAACAAAAAAAAACAAAAATGGTGATACAAGGTTTTGTTTAAACAGTTACATGTACAGTTAATTGTTCTCAACTTCTCTGTGATTGTATTCTCTCGCTCCCGTTAATTCAGCTCAGGATTTTTGTTACTTTGCTGTTGCTTTTGTTAGTTTTGGTTTGTGAGTCTTGCAACCACTGTTCAGCATTGTATGCTGAACGTGTTGCTTCAAAGCCATTTAAAAGCTGTGTTTGAACAAGAGGGTGTCCACTGTACCTCGAATGAACATCTTTTAACGATGCAGCATTAGCAGATTAACTTAGAGTATTTAATGCTGAAACCACTATATAAGCAGTCTTATTCTCTTTCCTAGTTTAATACTTCTTAGTATTATTTCTGTAGGTAAAAACTTTCAGGTTAGAGCACAGGGTAAAGAGAGGGGTACATCAAAAACCTGCTCTTATTATCATTTTGGATTAGCAAGAAGACATGTCTGTGGCTGAAACTCAAATGACTTCTTACTCCTTATATAGTGCTCTGCATTGGTCGTGAACGCATGGCTTCTATACCCAAATAGTGCACTAAACGTTAGAGAGGATGTTGTGCAGCTTTAACTGAACTTAAATGACTTTAATGTAGACATTCAATGCACTGTTTGTGTGTACAAACCATTACATAATGACCTATGTAGTGTACACTACATAGGGAGTAGAAAGCCATTTAAGATTGATCCTATATTTTGCCCAGATCTGTTCATACCTTTGGTATTGTAGCACCCATACAGGCTAAGAATGTTACACAAAGCAAAACCACTCAGCTAGATAATCATATCATTAAACTCTATGTAGGCAACCAAACAGGGAAGAGTGCAAACTACACAAATGATTGCTACTGAAGAATATGGCAGTTTTGTTGGGGTTCAGCTACAATTTCAAACTACCGTAAAACGCTTGCACATATGATCATACAGATTGTACATAACGGGTAGTGCTGGCTGGTGCTGGTTAAAGTAACGTTCTCTACGCACACGTGGCAGAAGCATGGCGGTACAAATCAGGCAGGGGACACAGATTAGGCAGTAACAGGGCTAAAAAATGGCTTCTATCAGCACAACATTCAGAGCAGCTGGGCCTGCACTATTACAGATGGTTCAGAGGGTTTTGCACATAAATAATATTTTGTGAATGACTTAGTTAATAAGACTACCTCCTTGTGCACTGAGATGCTCCAGTTGCTGCCGAAGCTCATCATTATGTGCTTCCAGCTCCTTCACCTTGCTTTCTAACAGTTCTGCTTTATTCTTCCAAACCAACAGGTCTTGCTTCATTGGCTGGATTTTACTGCCTCCTACTAAAACAGCATTTGAACAAAGCAACAGAGTTAAGTCAACTTATAGCAACAGGAGTCTAAATATGAACTAAGTTATGTTTTGCAGCTCAGAAACACATGGTGGCATCCAGTGGTCACACCCTTATCTCTAAGACACGCACAGATGCACAAGCTGGGGATGAACGGCCAGGTACATGGAAAAAAAACTGACAAGGAGTTAAACCTGTAACTGTACTATTAAGGTACTACTATGTCTTGTTTGGCCTTATTTTGCAGCTTTGGCCACTTCAGAATGGGTACAGTTTGTTTAACGTGCACTGGGCCAATGTAAATTAATTCTAAAAGATTAAAAAATCATGTAATACAAAAAATTCTTAAATATTTTTAAAAGACAAGCTGCTTATTGCTTCTGCACTGACTTACCATTCTCACTGCTCTCTTCCACATCCTTGGGGTTGCCTCGTCCTTTGCGTGTGTTGTACACAGACATCTAGTTAATAATGAACAAAATATGAACTTAATAAATATTTTTTATTTGTTATATATGAATAGAAAAAGTGTCCACCCCTACTGTGCATCCCTCCTCTGAATGTATATAAAATGTACATTAAAATGTTTGTGGCCAAAATCCTCTACAACTATGGTAAAACAGTGTCTCAGTCATCAGGCAGTGAATTCATAACCATTTCATGAAATAGCTTTCGGTGAGGGAGCTTTTAGAGGTGGACGTCTGGTTCCTATCACCACCACTATGAACAATTCTGACTCAGCAAGTTTCGAGCGCCGGTTGTAGCTAGCTAAGTTTCTCTAAAACAGAGCATTTCACACCAAACTACTCTGAGTGACTCTATTTACATCCTAATTTAATTACAAAAAGGTGGTGGAATTCTTTTTTAGTAAGCCAGTGTAAAAAAGCCTGATTAAATTCACTGAGATGCACTGTTGTTAAAACATCAAACATGAAAAACAGGGGGTGAATACTTAGGTTAATTTAAAGGCACTGTAGCTAACGTTAGCTGAAGATAATTAGATTAACGTTAGCAGGTTAGCTGGTTAACCAAAGCTGGAGAGTTAGCTACATAACTAAATTAATGCTTACATTTAGCTTAATATTCCATATTAGAAAGCAACTTAGAAAGAGCATGAAGTTACACCCACAGTAAAATAAATACACAAAACGGCCCTCACCTAATTCTTCTCTGCCACGACGCCACAATCCCAACTGTTTTGCTAGCTAACCGATTCAAAAGACGTTAGCTAGTTAGCTTAGCTACCTACGTGGTTTTACCCACTACCATTCGCTGGCCACAAGTAGAGTCAACATACAGCTTATTTAAGCGAATAATGTCATGCATTCAACATTATGAGTTTTCCAGTTAAGTTACAACCACGACCTCACTGCCTGAGTGCCTTTTCCAAACAGCAACCATCGCGAATACAGCTCTGCTTAATGTTAAATAAGTTAATTAGCCAGCTAGTCTCTACTGACTGACAGCTGCTTTAATGTTACTAGAAAAAAAAGATATAGTTTTAAATCACACTATCAATCCAAAAACGCACACTTACCTTTCGTGATGTTTATCTTCACATAAGCAGCACTTAAGGCTTTCGGTTGTCCCTTCTTTTAGAAAATCTCCCGGCTGGCATAAACGGTTAATAGTGAGTCCGGTTCTTTGTGTGCTCACGTTCCTGCTTCTGCTTGGCGCGTGTCCTGTCAATCACAACCGTTAGTGTTTCTGATTGGACGATCGCAGTCTTTTGCCCAGAACCACAGTACGTCATGACAGTCCCCGCCAAAATTAAATTCCACTTTTAGGGAGCTCGTATCGTCTATGTTATGGCTAATTTACCGAATAAGCTGATTCAGAAGGTTTATGTTAGGGAGACCAAGAAGACGTCACTGAAGCTTATAGAATGGATGCAGAGGGAACGTCTTTTGAAAAGGAAAATGAAATGCAATAAATGCAAGAAAAGAATGAAGATGGTCCCTCATAATTGCAAAGATGGTTACATATGGTAAGTAAACCTGCATTTATTGTGCATTCTTAAGTTCTTAAGTTAAATACATATTTATTTTAAATCATTTTTATTTAAACCATTATTGTTTACACTAATTCTCACTGCTCTCTTCCACATCCTTTGCCTTTCTTGTTATCAAAATAATAAAGGCAAAACAATTCTTTATTTTCAGTGTAGGTAAATGCAAAATTATTTTATTCAAAGCAATTTTGGAGCATTTATGTTGGTCCAATCATCATGAAATCTTCACAGAATGTGAAGGGCAGCTGCTGTGCTGAAATGATGGAGATTTTTTTTTTTTGGACAGCGATCATATGTAGTTGTTAACCTGGCTAATAATAATGGTGTATCTGGCTGTTATTCATGATATAAGAGATACAGTTAACACTAATGCACAGCCACCATGTCCAGCTGCTATCAGGTTTGTTTTTCTGTTTACAGCAGTGGCAGATTGTCAAAGATACATAAAAAAAACTTATGTATTTTACTCACATATCATCCCTATGATTTTTGAAATTACAATTGTATTACAATTCCTTCAGTCTCAAGGAATATTCTTGAAGGCTGATTCTGTAAACTTACAATGTGCACCTTTAAGGTTGGTGTTGCTGATAAAATGGCCACAGAGTGTAGCTGGCAACTATTTGAACAGTTTTAATATATATTTATAGGAAATGTAAGACACCATGCAGAACAGCAAAGAGTGTAAGAACTGGGAGCTTTTTTTCAACATCACATTCTACTCTGTTCACATGGATGAAATACATACACAGGTATGATCAGACCATGTCACTATTCCACATGAATATCTGCAATATGATTAACTAAAACTGTCAGCTACAAAAACTATCATATACATTATCATGTAGGGGTTGGGGGTTAGTGGGGTGCTTCAAACATCAAGCTGAGGCTACAACTTGTTCACATACTAAATATATGGCACTCATCTGAAGAAGCAGAATCATATTGGTTTATTTGTATTCAGGTTTGCACAAGGTCTGAGACAGGTGGACATGATCCAGGATGGGATCGAGAATGAGACAGGTGGACATGATCCAGGATGGGATCGCAGGCAGCAGTGCCACCCTCTCAAAAATGTCCAAGAGACTGCGAAAGAGATGCAATAAAAGCATGAAAAAATATGGCAGGAGAGGACAAAGGGTTGGTGGCATCAATGCTGTTGTGCATATAGATGAGAGCAAATTCTGCCACAAAAGGAAGGTAAGTCTACAGACTGTTTTCAACAGGATGTTTAAGAAAAGAGATTCCCTTCTCTGGATTCACACAAAAGGTGTGGCAGGTCATAAGTCACCCTTGTCTAAACTTTTAATTTGCTTATTATTGCTGTTGTGTTCTCGCCTCAAGCTAATGTTTTTTAGGTTCAAATTCATGGTCTAGACCACTGCACAACTTGCACCAAAGAATGATAATTATTATGATTTATGGGTATTTTCAAGTAACCCTCTAGTAACAACTTAAAAATACAAATCCATGAATTTTAACTCATTTTAAAACATGTAGAGATAATGTAATAACTAAATTTATGTCAACAAACCTAAGCACATAAAAAACCTTACATTTACTTGAATATCCAGAACAATGATTTTTTTAAGTTTGAAAAACATAAGCTTTTTTAGCAGTGTCTTAGTGTATGTACATGTTCAGAGTAACTACAATATATAATTATTCAACTGAGAAGGACTTACACTTAAAATAAATTCAGTGTAAAATTGCAGTAATTTACTGGAAGTAATTTCTGTAGCGACTTCATGTTTGTTTACAATATTCGTACTGTATAATACCATAACATTACTTTACTGTGATTCTAAAGCTGATTCTCTACAGCTGATTACTGTATTTCTACACTCTTTTTTTGTAATCCTGTTTTTCTTAGTTTTACCACATTATCTAGTATAACATAAAAATGAGAGTGAACAGCACCAATTTTTCTTATTAATTTAATTAATTAGTTTTGATAGCAAATAATTAAATTTTTGTCTATGGTGTATATGAGGTAGGAATAACAGGTTAAAAAATAAACATGTGAAATGAACTGTAGAAGAAAATATAAATGGAGCATAACCAAATGCTGGGAAGCCCCACTGCCATCACTACAATATTCAGAGACAAGCTGCTCAAGACTGTACAAAGTACTAGCCATTTCCCCCATTTGATCTGCAAATAACAGCTAATTATGGTAAAATTCAGTATTTTAACTTTTTTGACAAGAAGCTATACAGAGTGCACATTTTTTTGCTGTATTTAAGGAATACTGTAGATTACTGCAGAATTTCCACTGTAAATTAAAAAAAAAATCTTTACAGTGTACTGGTGTCACATAATGTGTCATTTAATGTTAATAATACATCATACATTTTTCTTCTTCAATGTAGTATGCCAGAGGCCGTATTGGCAACACCTGGAGGAGGAGAACATGGGTTTTTGGAATCTTGGAGATCCGTGGTGATTCCAGAAGACCTGTTCTGCGACTAGTCAAAAGAAGAAACAAGCAGACTCTTCTTCCCATCATCAAACAACATGTGAGGCCGCAAAGTGTAATCATCAGTGATGAATGGCGTGCATACTCTACTCTTAGTCAAGTGGGATATGTCCACCATACAGTGAACCACAGCGTCAACTTTGTTGACCCAGTCACAGGCAACCATACCCAACACATTGAGAGGGCATGGAACACCTATAAACATGAGGTGTGGCGTCTTCGAGGAAACCGAAATGAAAAGGCCTTGAAAGATCAGCTACTGTTTATTGAATGGACCTATTGGCTGGGAAGGAAGCACAGAAAAGGAGTTCTTGGACGGCTTCTGAAGGACATTCGTGTAGAGTAATTGTTCTCTCAGGTAGGCCTGTATGTAGCTTTGAGTTGGAGTTTTAATCTTCCTGTCTGAAGCCTTGTTGTTACATTAAGTAAAATGGATGTTCATGTTGTGCACACACACACACACACACACACACACACACTTCTTCTATTGCACACACTCACATACACATACACTTCCTCTATTGCAAATACTCTCACATACACACAAATGTTTTGTAACTTTTATCTTTTTTTGTTAGGATTTTATATGCCTATGCTAAAGGTACATGTTACATGTCCTTTGTTTGTTTTGAACTGTTGAAATGACAACGCATTGAAGATTTGTTACTGTTTTAAACTGTGTATGTAAATATTTTGTTTAACTGTTTAAATAAAGTCTGTTAATAATTTACTGAATGCACTTGCTTTTCACTTTATTTGGAGTGTCCACTTTCATAACTGTATATGTTTACATGAGAAGTTACTGAACATGTAACAGGTATAATACATGTCATCTCTAGGTGCTCAACAAGCTGTTATGTAAGTAACACCAAGAATAAATGTACTTAATGAAACACATCAGCAATATATCTACTTAATGTAAGTAATGTGTCAACAAAACATCTACTTAATGTAAGTAACATCAACAAAACATCTACTTAATGTAAGTAATGTCAACAAATCATCTACTTCATGTAAGTAATGTGTCAACAAAACAGCTACTTAATAAGTAATATCAACAAAACTAATGTATTAAATGTATCAAAAAATCTACCTAACACAGTAACTTATTAACAAAACATCTACTGAATTTAATTAATGTATCAGCAAAAAATCTACTTAATGTAAGTAATGTATCAACAAAACGTCTTAGTGTAAGAAATGTCAACAAATCATCTACTGAATGTAATTAATGTATCAACAAAAAATCTACTTAATATAAGTAATATCAACAAAACGTATTAAATGTATCAAAAAATCTACCTAATATAGTAACTTATTAACAAAGCATCTACTTAATGTAATTAATGTATCAACAAAAAATCTACTTAATGTAAGTAATGTATCAACAAAACGTCTTAGTGTAAGAAATGTCAACAAAACATCTACTTAATGTAATTAACATATAAACAACATATCTACTTCATGTCGATACGTTAATCAGAAAGAACTGTTGTCCGTCTACAAACTGTAAGAAAATATTCACTTGAATGTTCATGTTCTTCATTACTGCAAATTTACACATATGTTGTTGATATGTTATTGATAGCCTTTTGAGAGTTTATTGATCATCTACAAAGGAC
>NW_023494925.1:0-715 GCF_904425465.1 Colossoma macropomum
AGCTACCGAGAGCAGTCTATGCAACCTTGATCAATCTATTTTTGACAACAAAACAAACTTGGTAAAAATCGGTTGAGTAATAAGGAAGTTGTGGCCGAGACTCATCATCTCCAAGATGGTGGACACGCAGACGTATCGCCTAGAGATAGAGAACAACAGACAATGTGCCATCTAGGTATATGTATAGTACAGACACCCTGAGCATTTGATGTAGAGGCTGTCAATCAGTCCGCTGGGGTCCAGGCCCACACAGCTGAATGGTCAAAGGAAACTGAGAAAAAAAATAGAAATCACTCCATTTACTGTTGTTTAACTGAAATATATAAATTTGTTTGCGAAAATATTTTTTTCACAGATTTGAAAAACAACTGTGCAGCATCTTTAAACAGGATAGAATTCAGTTCAGTGGAGCTCATGTTGATCATCTTCACTGATCACACAGCTCATCCACAGAGCTGCTGTGATGAGTGTTAGAGCCAGACAGACTGACACTCCCACTGTGAGCAGCTTTAACACTGAGCTCTGCTCTGAACCTTCAGCTCCTTCACTAATAAACTGCATTATAAATTACAGAAAAATGTGATTCATTTATGCTCTTTATCACTCGCACTGAGTGTTTGAGCAGCAGAGTTGAGCTCCTCGTGTCTCACAGTTCTGACAACATACTGATGTTCTGGAATAACAGCATTTGCTCACTGCTGCCATCGAGTGACTA
>NW_023494926.1:0-516 GCF_904425465.1 Colossoma macropomum
TCTCGAATATAAAACCGACTTTACCGCCACGTTAGTGTGATGTTGGCTTTGCTATCATGTGGTCGTCCTTTAGGTCCCGCTGTTTTCCACAGCTGTGGATCTCCTCGCCACTAAAAATGGTGTTTCCAGTTTAATTTAGCCACATTAGTGTGATGTGCATGTCTTGGTTTTTATGTGGTACTTTAGACCCCACATTTTACGACAACCACCAATCGCCTGGCATCTAGAGGAACGGTCTGGAGAGTTCAGTTTAACCCCGTTAGTGCGATGTACAGATTCATAACACACAGCGGCAGGTTTACCGTGATGTTTAGAGCCAATAGTGCAGCAAAAAATCTCTTTTTTTGAAATAAAAGTCACACTGATGACATCACTCGACTTCCTTTTACCTGTTTTCTGAGGATCTATGAAGAAAAGCTCATGGTGAGTCCACTGAGTCTTTCAGTTATCAGAGATTTTCTCATTTAGCTCATGATTTCATATGAAGCTTTTAGCTGAAGTCACTGGTGTGACCGA
>NW_023494927.1:0-687 GCF_904425465.1 Colossoma macropomum
TCACTTCCTTCTCCTCACAGGTTTCCTTGTAACAGCTGGAGTTGATAGAGAGGTCATGACCTCTACAGGTGAGATTGATGTTGCAGGTGTCTCTGCTTAGTTGGTAAGTCAGGACTGGAGCCTCCACTGGATCTGAGGTAGAAGATGTACAGACACATCACTGTAATGCTGACAGTCAGTCAATGATTAATCCCTCATCACAGATCACAGAGTTCATTAAAAGTCTTTCAGAACTGGTCAGTATCTTTCAAAGTAGCCTAGATCTATCTAGACATTGCTGATGGTGTTGATAATAGACATTCCAAGCATCCGTGCTTGGAATTTTCAGTGTTCGGTGAGGGTCAAAACTAAACATTGAATTCTTGAATGTTAAAATTAAAATCAAAAGCCAAACAAACAAAAAATTCAGAAGATATTATACTGACCTGGTTTTTAGTAATGATTTTAATTACGTGTGGGTTCCCTTGCCATTTTAGATATCAGATAAAATAACTATAGTTGCGTTGTAGACATCGGTATTTCTGGTTTCATTAACACGGAAAAGAAAGTTAATAAGTTTTGTGTATAATGAAGCATTTGTGTAAGAGCTGGCTCCAGGGCTGCGGTGCTCCCGGCCACCAGAGGGAGACGACGCACACCTCCCAGCGAAGACTTCATCATCTTCACATCATCGCTATTTAATAAACA
>NW_023494928.1:0-579 GCF_904425465.1 Colossoma macropomum
TTTAAGATCCACGACTGTTTCAATTAATGCATTCAGTGCTCTTTTTTCATCATGTTAAACCTACAGTAGGCAGATCATGTTGCTTCATTTAATTGGGTGTGTAGTAAGGATGATTTTAGAGGCAGTGTTTGTGTCTGTGTGTATCTGTGTTCACACCTTCACCTTCATCAGCACAGAGTTGTTTAAGTTCTCTCATCTCCAAAATATCCTTCTTCCAGCTGACTGTATTAAATGAGCACTGAATTAAGTATTGATTGTAATGTATTGTACAGCACTTATGTATTGTATTGTATTGTATTGCACTGTTCTGTGTTTAACTCTGTTCCTTTTCAGTAGGTGTCAATGACTTTCTGATTCTAGCAGTATCTGAGCTTAGGACTGGCTTTCTCTCTAACCTGTCAGTAACTAGCGAAGATACTTTCTCTGGATAGACAAAGCACTTTTTGTAAATCGCTCTGGATAAGAGCGTCTGCTAAATGATGTAAATGTAAATGTAAATGTAAATGACTGGGTTGCTATGGTTACAGATGATGGTGCTGCCACTGACGGGCAGGGAAAGGGTGACGCCTCCAGGTGATG
>NW_023494929.1:0-10257 GCF_904425465.1 Colossoma macropomum
GTCACACGGCTGGTCTCTAAGCCCCTGAAATGTTAGTTATGGCCTTTCCTTATACAAAAGCATTGCCCTATTTGATCAAATGTAAAGGGTCCCATGTCACTGACCTTTTGACCTAGCACCTTAAAACTCAACATACTCCATCCCCCTAAGGCCTAGTCTAAGTGGACCAGGTTTGGGGCCCCTGTGTCACACGGCTGGTCTCTAAGCCCCTGAAATGTTAGTTATGGCCTTCCTTATACAAAAGCATTACCTATTTGATCAAATGTAAAGGGTCCCTGTATACTGACCTTTTGACCTAGCACCTTAAAACTCAACCTACTCCATCCCCCTAAGGCCTAGTCTAAGTGGACCAGGTTTGGGGCCCCTGTGTCACACGGCTGGTCTCTAAGCCCCTGAAATGTTAGTTATGGCCTTTCCTATACAAAAGCATTGCCTATTTGATCAAATGTAAAGGGTCACCATTCACTGACCTTTTGACCTAGCACCTTAAAACTCAACATACTCCATCCCCCTAAGGCCTAGTCTAAGTGGACCAGGTTTGGGGCCCCTCTGTCACATGGCTGGTCTCTAAGCCCCTGAAATGTTAGTTATGGCCTTCCTTATACAAAAGCATTACCTATTTGATCAAATGTAAAGGGTCCCTGTATACTGACCTTTTGACCTAGCACCTTAAAACTCAACATACTCCATCCCCCTAAGGCCTAGTCTAAGTGGACCAGGTTTGGGGCCCCTGTGTCACATGGCTGGTCTCTAAGCCCCTGAAATGTTAGTTATGGCCTTCCTTATACAAAAGCATTACCCATTTGATCAAATGTAAAGGGTCCCTGTATACTGACCTTTTGACCTAGCACCTTAAAACTCAACATACTCCATCCCGCCCTAAGGCCTAGTCTAAGTGGACCAGGTTTGGGGCCCCTGTGTCACATGGCTGGTCTCTAAGCCCCTGAAATGTTAGTTATGGCCTTTCTTATACAAAAGCATTGCCTATTTGATCAAATGTAAAGGGTCACCATTCACTGACCTTTTGACCTAGCACCTTAAAACTCAACATACTTCATCCCCCTAAGGCCTAGTCTAAGTGGACCAGGTTTGGGGCCCCTGTGTCACATGGCTGGTCTCTAAGCCCCTGAAATGTTAGTTATGGCCTTTCCTATACAAAAGCATTGCCCATTTGATCAAATGTAAAGGGTCACCATTCGCTGACCTTTTGACCTAGCACCTTAAAACTCAAAATACTTCATCCCCCTAAGGCCTAGTCTAAGTGGACCAGGTTTGGGGCCCCTGTGTCACATGGCTGGTCTCTAAGCCCCTGAAATGTTAGTTATGGCCTTCGTTATACAAAAGCATTACCTATTTGATCAAATGTAAAGGGTCCCTGTATACTGACCTTTTGATCTAGAACCTTAAAACTCAGGGGCTTTTAAGGTTTGGGGCCCCTGTGTCACACGGCTGGTCTCTAAGCCCCTGAAATGTTAGTTATGGCCTTTCCTATACAAAAGCATTGCCTATTTGATCAAATGTAAAGGGTCGCTGTATACTGACCTTTTGACCTAGCACCTTAAAACTCAGGGGCTTTTAAGGTTTGGGGCCCCTGTGTCACACGGCTGGTCTCTAAGCCCCTGAAATGTTAGTTATGGCCTTTCTTATACAAAAGCATTGCCCATTTGATCAAATGTAAAGGGTCACCATTCACTGACCTTTTGACCTAGAACCTTAAAACTCAGGGGCTTTTAAGGTTTGGGGCCCCTGTGTCACACGGCTGGTCTCTAAGCCCCTGAAATGTTAGTTATGGCCTTCCTTATACAAAAGCATTACCCATTTGATCAAATGTAAAGGGTCCCTGTATACTGACCTTTTGACCTAGCACCTTAAAACTCAACCTACTCCATCCCCCTAAGGCCTAGTCTAAGTGGACCAGGTTTGGGGCCCCTGTGTCACACGGCTGGTCTCTAAGCCCCTGAAATGTTAGTTATGGCCTTCCTTATACAAAAGCATTACCCATTTGATCAAATGTAAAGGGTCCCTGTATACTGACCTTTTGACCTAGCACCTTAAAACTCAACATACTCCATCCCCCTAAGGCCTAGTCTAAGTGGACCAGGTTTGGGGCCCCTGTGTCACACGGCTGGTCTCTAAGCCCCTGAAATGTTAGTTATGGCCTTCCTTATACAAAAGCATTGCCTATTTGATCAAATGTAAAGGGTCACCATTCACTGACCTTTTGACCTAGCACCTTAAAACTCAACATACTCCATCCCCCTAAGGCCTAGTCTAAGTGGACCAGGTTTGGGGCCCCTGTGTCACATGGCTGGTCTCTAAGCCCCTGAAATGTTAGTTATGGCCTTCCTTATACAAAAGCATTACCCTATTTGATCAAATGTAAAGGGTCCCTGTATACTGACCTTTTGACCTAGCACCTTAAAACTCAACATACTCCATCCCCCTAAGGCCTAGTCTAAGTGGACCAGGTTTGGGGCCCCTGTGTCACACGGCTGGTCTCTAAGCCCCTGAAATGTTAGTTATGGCCTTTCTTATACAAAAGCATTGCCTATTTGATCAAATGTAAAGGGTCACCATTCACTGACCTTTTGACCTAGCACATTAAAACTCAAACATACTTCATCCCCCTAAGGCCTAGTCTAAGTGGACCAGGTTTGGGGCCCCTGTGTCACATGGCTGGTCTCTAAGCCCCTGAAATGTTAGTTATGGCCTTTCCTTATACAAAAGCATTGCCCATTTGATCAAATGTAAAGGGTCACCATTCACTGACCTTTTGACCTAGCACCTTAAAACTCAACATACTCCATCCCCCTAAGGCCTAGTCTAAGTGGACCAGGTTTGGGGCCCCTGTGTCACATGGCTGGTCTCTAAGCCCCTGAAATGTTAGTTATGGCCTTCGTTATACAAAAGCATTACCTATTTGATCAAATGTAAAGGGTCCCTGTATACTGACCTTTTGACCTAGCACATTAAAACTACTCACCCCCTAGGCTAGTCTAGTGGACCAGGTTTGGGGCCCCTGTGTCACACGGCTGGTCTCTAAGCCCCTGAAATGTTAGTTATGGCCTTTCTTATACAAAAGCATTGCCCATTTGATCAAATGTAAAGGGTCCCTGTATACTGACCTTTTGACCTAGCACCTTAAAACTCAATCCACTCCATCCCCCTAAGGCCTAGTCTAAGTGGACCAGGTTTGGGGCCCCTGTGTCACATGGCTGGTCTCTAAGCCCCTGAAATGTTAGTTATGGCCTTTCTTATACAAAAGCATTACCTATTTGATCAAATGTAAAGGGTCCCTGTATACTGACCTTTTGACCTAGCACCTTAAAACTCAAACCACTCCATCCCCCTAAGGCCTAGTCTAAGTGGACCAGGTTTGGGGCCCCTGTGTCACACGGCTGGTCTCTAAGCCCCTGAAATGTTAGTTATGGCCTTCCTTATACAAAAGCATTACCTATTTGATCAAATGTAAAGGGTCCCTGTATACTGACCTTTTGACCTAGAACCTTAAAACTCAGCGGGCTTTTACAGGTTTGGGGCCCCTGTGTCACACGGCTGGTCTCTAAGCCCCTGAAATGTTAGTTATGGCCTTTCCTATACAAAAGCATTGCCTATTTGATCAAATGTAAAGGGTCCCTGTATACTGACCTTTTGATCTAGAACCTTAAAACTCAGGGGCTTTTAAGGTTTGGGGCCCCTGTGTCACACGGCTGGTCTCTAAGCCCCTGAAATGTTAGTTATGGCCTTTCCTTATACAAAAGCATTGCCCATTTGATCAAATGTAAAGGGTCCCTGTATACTGACCTTTTGACCTAGAACCTTAAAACTCAACACTCCATCCCCCTAAGGCCTAGTCTAAGTGGACCAGGTTTGGGGCCCCTGTGTCACACGGCTGGTCTCTAAGCCCCTGAAATGTTAGTTATGGCCTTCCTTATACAAAAGCATTACCCATTTGATCAAATGTAAAGGGTCCCTGTATACTGACCTTTTGACCTAGCACCTTAAAACTCAACCTACTCCATCCCCCTAAGGCCTAGTCTAAGTGGACCAGGTTTGGGGCCCCTGTGTCACACGGCTGGTCTCTAAGCCCCTGAAATGTTAGTTATGGCCTTCCTTATACAAAAGCATTGCCTATTTGATCAAATGTAAAGGGTCCCTGTATACTGACCTTTTGACCTAGCACCTTAAAACTCAACATACTCCATCCCCCTAAGGCCTAGTCTAAGTGGACCAGGTTTGGGGCCCCTGTGTCACATGGCTGGTCTCTAAGCCCCTGAAATGTTAGTTATGGCCTTCCTTATACAAAAGCATTACCCATTTGATCAAATGTAAAGGGTCCCTGTATACTGACCTTTTGACCTAGCACCTTAAAACTCAACATACTCCATCCCCCTAAGGCCTAGTCTAAGTGGACCAGGTTTGGGGCCCCTGTGTCACACGGCTGGTCTCTAAGCCCCTGAAATGTTAGTTATGGCCTTTCTTATACAAAAGCATTGCCTATTTGATCAAATGTAAAGGGTCACCATTCACTGACCTTTTGACCTAGCACATTAAAACTCAAAATACTTCATCCCCCTAAGGCCTAGTCTAAGTGGACCAGGTTTGGGGCCCCTGTGTCACATGGCTGGTCTCTAAGCCCCTGAAATGTTAGTTATGGCCTTTCCTATACAAAAGCATTGCCCATTTGATCAAATGTAAAGGGTCACCATTCACTGACCTTTTGACCTAGCACCTTAAAACTCAAACATACTCCATCCCCCTAAGGCCTAGTCTAAGTGGACCAGGTTTGGGGCCCCTGTGTCACATGGCTGGTCTCTAAGCCCCTGAAATGTTAGTTATGGCCTTCGTTATACAAAAGCATTACCTATTTGATCAAATGTAAAGGGTCCCTGTATACTGACCTTTTGATCTAGAACCTTAAAACTCAACTCATCCCCGCTAGGCCTGTCTGTGACAGGTTTGGGGCCCCTGTGTCACACGGCTGGTCTCTAAGCCCCTGAAATGTTAGTTATGGCCTTTCTTATACAAAAGCATTGCCCATTTGATCAAATGTAAAGGGTCCCTGTATACTGACCTTTTGACCTAGCACCTTAAAACTCAAATACTCCATCCCCCTAAGGCCTAGTCTAAGTGGACCAGGTTTGGGGCCCCTGTGTCACATGGCTGGTCTCTAAGCCCCTGAAATGTTAGTTATGGCCTTTCTTATACAAAAGCATTACCTATTTGATCAAATGTAAAGGGTCCCTGTATACTGACCTTTTGACCTAGCACCTTAAAACTCAAACCACTCCATCCCCCTAAGGCCTAGTCTAAGTGGACCAGGTTTGGGGCCCCTGTGTCACATGGCTGGTCTCTAAGCCCCTGAAATGTTAGTTATGGCCTTCCTATACAAAAGCATTACCTATTTGATCAAATGTAAAGGGTCCCTGTATACTGACCTTTTGATCTAGAACCTTAAAACTCAGGGGCTTTTAAGGTTTGGGGCCCCTGTGTCACACGGCTGGTCTCTAAGCCCCTGAAATGTTAGTTATGGCCTTTCCTATACAAAAGCATTGCCTATTTGATCAAATGTAAAGGGTCGCTGTATACTGACCTTTTGATCTAGAACCTTAAAACTCAGGGGCTTTTAAGGTTTGGGGCCCCTGTGTCACACGGCTGGTCTCTAAGCCCCTGAAATGTTAGTTATGGCCTTTCTTATACAAAAGCATTGCCCATTTGATCAAATGTAAAGGGTCACCATTCACTGACGTTTTTGACCTAGAACCTTAAAACTCAGGGGCTTTTAAGGTTTGGGGCCCCTGTGTCACACGGCTGGTCTCTAAGCCCCTGAAATGTTAGTTATGGCCTTCCTTATACAAAAGCATTACCCATTTGATCAAATGTAAAGGGTCCCTGTATACTGACCTTTTGACCTAGCACCTTAAAACTCAACCTACTCCATCCCCCTAAGGCCTAGTCTAAGTGGACCAGGTTTGGGGCCCCTGTGTCACACGGCTGGTCTCTAAGCCCCTGAAATGTTAGTTATGGCCTTCCTTATACAAAAGCATTACCCATTTGATCAAATGTAAAGGGTCCCTGTATACTGACCTTTTGACCTAACACCTTAAAACTCAACCCACTCCATCCCCCTAAGGCCTAGTCTAAGTGGACCAGGTTTGGGGCCCCTCTGTCACATGGCTGGTCTCTAAGCCCCTGAAATGTTAGTTATGGCCTTCCTTATACAAAACATTACGTATTTGATCAAATGTAAAGGGTCCCTGTATACTGACCTTTTGACCTAGCACCTTAAAACTCAACCTACTCCATCCCCCTAAGGCCTAGTCTAAGTCGACCAGGTTTGGGGCCTCTGTGTCACACGGCTGGTCTCTAAGCCCCTGAAATGTTAGTTATGGCCTTTCTTCTACAAAAGCATTGCCTATTTGATCAAATGTAAAGGGTCCCATGTCACTGACCTTTTGACCTAGCACCTTAAAACTCAACATACTCCATCCCCCTAAGGCCTAGTCTAAGTGGACCAGGTTTGGGGCCCCTGTGTCACACGGCTGGTCTCTAAGCCCCTGAAATGTTAGTTATGGCCTTCCTTATACAAAAGCATTACCCATTTGATCAAATGTAAAGGGTCCCTGTATACTGACCTTTTGACCTAGCACCTTAAAACTCAACATACTCCATCCCCCTAAGGCCTAGTCTAAGTGGACCAGGTTTGGGGCCCCTGTGTCACACGGCTGGTCTCTAAGCCCCTGAAATGTTAGTTATGGCCTTTCTTATACAAAAGCATTGCCTATTTGATCAAATGTAAAGGGTCACCATTCACTGACCTTTTGACCTAGCACCTTAAAACTCAAAATACTCCATCCCCCTAAGGCCTAGTCTAAGTGGACCAGGTTTGGGGCCCCTGTGTCACATGGCTGGTCTCTAAGCCCCTGAAATGTTAGTTATGGCCTTCCTTATACAAAAGCATTACCTATTTGATCAAATGTAAAGGGTCACCATTCGCTGACCTTTTGACCTAGCACCTTAAAACTCAACATACTCCATCCCCCTAAGGCCTAGTCTAAGTGGACCAGGTTTGGGGCCCCTGTGTCACATGGCTGGTCTCTAAGCCCCTGAAATGTTAGTTATGGCCTTCCTTATACAAAAGCATTACCTATTTGATCAAATGTAAAGGGTCCCTGTATACTGACCTTTTGACCTAGCACCTTAAAACTCAACATACTCCATCCCCCTAAGGCCTAGTCTAAGTGGACCAGGTTTGGGGCCCCTGTGTCACATGGCTGGTCTCTAAGCCCCTGAAATGTTAGTTATGGCCTTTCCTTATACAAAAGCATTGACCTATTTGATCAAATGTAAAGGGTCCCTGTATACTGACCTTTTGACCTAGCACCTTAAAACTCAAAATACTCCATCCCCCTAAGGCCTAGTCTAAGTGGACCAGGTTTGGGGCCCCTGTGTCACACGGCTGGTCTCTAAGCCCCTGAAATGTTAGTTATGGCCTTTCCTATACAAAAGCATTGCTTATTTGATCAAATGTAAAGGGTCCCTGTATACTGACCTTTTGACCTAGAACCTTAAAACTCAGGGGCTTTTAAGGTTTGGGGCCCCTGTGTCACACGGCTGGTCTCTAAGCCCCTGAAATGTTAGTTATGGCCTTTCTTATACAAAAGCATTGCCCATTTGATCAAATGTAAAGGGTCCCTGTATACTGACCTTTTGACCTAGAACCTTAACAACTCATGGGGCTGTCTTTGACAGGTTTGGGGCCCCTGTGTCACACGGCTGGTCTCTAAGCCCCTGAAATGTTAGTTATGGCCTTTCCTTATACAAAAGCATTGCCCATTTGATCAAATGTAAAGGGTCCCTGTATACTGACCTTTTGACCTAGCACCTTAAAACTCAACATACTCCATCCCCCTAAGGCCTAGTCTAAGTGGACCAGGTTTGGGGCCCCTGTGTCACACGGCTGGTCTCTAAGCCCCTGAAATGTTAGTTATGGCCTTCCTTATACAAAAGCATTACCCATTTGATCAAATGTAAAGGGTCCCTGTATACTGACCTTTTGACCTAGCACCTTAAAACTCAACATACTCCATCCCCCTAAGGCCTAGTCTAAGTGGACCAGGTTTGGGGCCCCTGTGTCACACGGCTGGTCTCTAAGCCCCTGAAATGTTAGTTATGGCCTTCCTTATACAAAAGCATTACCTATTTGATCAAATGTAAAGGGTCCCTGTATACTGACCTTTTGACCTAGCACCTTAAAACTCAACCTACTCCATCCCCCTAAGGCCTAGTCTAAGTGGACCAGGTTTGGGGCCCCTGTGTCACACGGCTGGTCTCTAAGCCCCTGAAATGTTAGTTATGGCCTTCCTTATACAAAAGCATTGCCTATTTGATCAAATGTAAAGGGTCGCTGTATACTGACCTTTTGACCTAGCACCTTAAAACTCAGGGCTTTTAAGGTTTGGGGCCCCTGTGTCACAGGCTGTCTCTAAGCCCCTGAAATGTAGTTATGGCCTTCTTATACAAAAGCATTGCCTTTTGATCAAATGTAAAGGGTCCCTTACTGACCTTTTGACTAGCCTTAAAACTCAGGGGCTTTTAAGGTTTGGGGCCCCTGTGTCACACGGCTGGTCTCTAAGCCCCTGAAATGTTAGTTATGGCCTTCCTTATACAAAAGCATTGCCCATTTGATCAAATGTAAAGGGTCCCTGTATACTGACCTTTTGACCTAGCACCTTAAAACTCAACATACTCCATCCCCCTAAGGCCTAGTCTAAGTGGACCAGGTTTGGGGCCCCTGTGTCACACGGCTGGTCTCTAAGCCCCTGAAATGTTAGTTATGGCCTTCCTTATACAAAAGCATTACCCTATTTGATCAAATGTAAAGGGTCCCTGTATACTGACCTTTTGACCTAGCACCTTAAAACTCAACATACTCCATCCCCCTAAGGCCTAGTCTAAGTGGACCAGGTTTGGGGCCCCTGTGTCACACGGCTGGTCTCTAAGCCCCTGAAATGTTAGTTATGGCCTTCCTTATACAAAAGCATTACCCTATTTGATCAAATGTAAAGGGTCCCTGTATACTGACCTTTTGACCTAGCACCTTAAAACTCAACCTACTCCATCCCCCTAAGGCCTAGTCTAAGTGGACCAGGTTTGGGGCCCCTGTGTCACACGGCTGGTCTCTAAGCCCCTGAAATGTTAGTTATGGCCTTCCTTATACAAAAGCATTACCTATTTGATCAAATGTAAAGGGTCCCTGTATACTGACCTTTTGACCTAGCACCTTAAAACTCAACTACTCATCCCCCTAGGCCTAGTCTAAGTGGACCAGGTTTGGGGCCCCTGTGTCACACGGCTGGTCTCTAAGCCCCTGAAATGTTAGTTATGGCCTTTCCTTATACAAAAGCATTGCCTATTTGATCAAATGTAAAGGGTCCCTGTATACTGACCTTTTGACCTAGCACCTTAAAACTCAACATACTCCATCCCCCTAAGGCCTAGTCTAAGTGGACCAGGTTTGGGGCCCCTGTGTCACATGGCTGGTCTCTAAGCCCCTGAAATGTTAGTTATGGCCTTCCTTATACAAAAGCATTACCCTATTTGATCAAATGTAAAGGGTCCCTGTATACTGACCTTTTGACCTAGCACCTTAAAACTCAACATACTCCATCCCCCTAAGGCCTAGTCTAAGTGGACCAGGTTTGGGGCCCCTGTGTCACACGGCTGGTCTCTAAGCCCCTGAAATGTTAGTTATGGCCTTTCCTTATACAAAAGCATTGCCCATTTGATCAAATGTAAAGGGTCCCTGTATACTGACCTTTTGACCTAGCACCTTAAAACTCAACTACTCCATCCCCCTAAGGCCTAGTCTAAGTGGACCAGGTTTGGGGCCCCTGTGTCACACGGCTGGTCTCTAAGCCCCTGAAATGTTAGTTATGGCCTTCCTTATACAAAAGCATTACCTATTTGATCAAATGTAAAGGGTCCCTGTATACTGACCTTTTGACCTAGCACCTTAAAACTCAACATACTCCATCCCCCTAAGGCCTAGTCTAAGTGGACCAGGTTTGGGGCCCCTGTGTCACACGGCTGGTCTCTAAGCCCCTGAAATGTTAGTTATGGCCTTCCTTATACAAAAGCATTGCCCTATTTGATCAAATGTAAAGGGTCCCTGTATACTGACCTTTTGATCTAGAACCTTAAAACTCAGGGGCTTTTAAGGTTTGGGGCCCCTGTGTCACACGGCTGGTCTCTAAG
>NW_023494930.1:0-69595 GCF_904425465.1 Colossoma macropomum
ATAGCGGCAAGTGGATTTTAATCCGCTTAATTTTCTTGTTTTTTTGTGGTGACGTCTTTGAATTTTACTAAAATTCAGTTGGAACGTCATCCTAGAGCATTCGAATGCGTAACAATTACAAAGAAGGCATTTTCTTTTTTTTTGTGGCGACGTCTTTGAATTTGGCAGAAATTCAATTGGAATGTCTTCCTGTCACGACTCCCGTAGGCTCTGAACTTTCCTTGGACTCCATCTCCCAGAATCCCCTGGGAGATCACGTGACGCCAGCCTCACTTTCGCGCTCCAACCAGCGCTCCAGTTCCCCAGAGTACTGATTGTTTTCACCTGTCTCTGTCTGATTAGTTTAGCTTATAGCCCGGGCTTGTATTTATTCTCAATTCGAGGTATTGCTTCTTCTCACAGAGCTACTGAGCGTTTATTTTCTGATTGTCTGTTCATGTTCTGACTTTTTTGCTGTGTGTTTTGATCTGCCTTCTGTCTGACCAGTTTTGAATATTTTTGCCTGGTTATGTTTGTATTTTTGTATATTTTGTATTTTCTGGATCTGACCACTGCCAGTGACCCGACTACCATTGTGGATTCTGTTTTCACCAGTAAAGCTTCTCATTCCCTTTTTTTCTGCAAGCGTCTACGTCATTCTGTCGCGGTAAACTTCCTAGAGAATTCGAATGCGTAACAATAACAAAGAAGGCATGTGCATATGGCGGATAGCGGCTCGTGGATTTTAATCCGCATAATTTTTTTGTTTTTTTGTGGCGTCGTCTTTGAATTTGGCTCAAATTCAGTTGGAACGTCTTCCGAGAGCATTCGAATGCATAACAATTACAAAGAAGGCGCTTGCATATGGCGGATAGCGGCTGGTGGATTTTAATCCGCTTGATTTTCTTTTATTGTGGTGACGTCATTGAATTGGGCTGAAATTCAGTTGGAACGTCTCCTAGAGCATTCGAATGCGTCACAATTACAAAGAAGGCGCTTGCATGTGGCGGATAGCGGCAGGTGGATTTGAATCGGCGTAAATTTCTTTTTTTTTTTGTGGCGTCGTCTTTGAATTTGGCTGAAATTTAATTGGCACGTCTTCCTAGAGCATTCGAATGCGTAACAATTAAAAAGATGGCGCTTACATATGGCGGATAGCACCTGGTGGATTTGAATCCGCTTAATTTTCTTGTTTTTTTGTGATGACGTCGTTGAATTGGGCTGAAATTCAGTTGGATCGTCTTCCTAGAGCATTCGAATGCATAACAATCACAAAGAAGGCGCTTGCATATGGCGGATAGCGGCAGGTGGATTTGAATCCGCTTAATTTTCTTATTTTTTTATGGTGACGTCTTTGAATTTGGCTGAAATTCAGTTGGAACGTCTTCCTTGAGCATTCGAATGCGTAACAATTACAAAGAAGGCGCTTGCATATGGCGGATAGCGGCTGGTAGATTTGAATCCGCTTAATTACCTTTTTTTTGTGGTGATGTCTTTGAATTGGGCTGCAATGCAGTTGGAACGTCTTCGTAGAGAATTCGAATGCCTAACAATTACACAGCAGGCGCTTGCATATGGCGGATAGCGGCAGGTGGATTTTCATCCTCTTAATTTTCTTGTTTTGTGGTGACGTCTTTCAGTTTGGCTGGAATTCAGGTGGCACGTCTTCCTAGAGCATTCGAATACGAAGCAATTACAAAGAAGACGCTTGCATATGGCGGATAGCAGCAGGTGGATTTTAATCCGCTTGATTTTCTTTTTTTGTGGTGACGTCTTTGAATTTGGCTGAAATTCAGTTGGAACGTCTTCCTAGAGCATTCGAATGCGTAACAATAACAAAGGAGGCATTTGCATATGGTGGATAGCGGCTGGTGGATTTTAATCCGCTTGATTTTCTTTTTTTGTGGTGACGTCTTTCAATTTGGCTCAATTTCAGTTGGCACTACTTCCTAGAGCATTCGAATGCGTAACAATAACAAAGAAGGCATTTGCATATGGCGGATAGCGGCTCGTGGATTTTAATCCGCTTGATTTTCTTGGTTTTTTGTGGTGACGTCTTTGAATTGCGCTGGAATTCAGTTGGAACGTCTTCCTAAAGCATTCGAATGCGTAACAATAACAAAGAAGGCGCTTGCATATGGCGGATAGCGGCTGGTGGATTTTATTCGGCGTAATTTTCTTTTTTTTTTCGTGGCGTCGTCTTTGAATTTGGCTGAAATTCAATTGGAACGTCTTCCTAGAGCATTCGAATTCGGAACAATCACAAAGAAGGCGCTTGCATATGGCGGATAGCGGTAGGTGGATTTGAATCCGCTTAATTTTATTATTTTTTTTTTAATGGTGACGTCTTTGAATTTGGTTGAAATTCAGTTGGAACGTCTTCCTAGAGCATTCGAATGCGTAACAATTACAAAGAAAGCACGTGCATATGGCGGATAGCGGCTGGTGGATTTTATTCGGCGTAATTTTCTTTTTTTTTTTTGTGGCGTCGTCTTTGAATTTGGCTGAAATTCAATTGGAACGCCTTCCTAGCGCATTCGAACGCAAAACAATTACAAAGAAGGCCCTTGCCTATAACGGATAGCGGCTGGTCGATTTGAATCCGCTTAATTTCCTTTTTGTGGGGTGACGTCTTTGAATTGGGCTGGAATGTAGTTGAAACGTCTTCCTAGAGAATTCGAATGCCTAACAATAACAAAGAAGGCGCTTGCATATGGCGAATAGCGGCTGGTGGATTTGAATCCGCTTAATTTTCTTGTTTTCTTGTGGTGACGTCTTTGAATTTGGCCGGAATGCAGTTGGAACGTCTTCCTAGAGAATTCGAAAGCCTAACAATCACAAAGAAGGCGCTTGCATATGGCGAATAGCGGCTGGTGGATTTTCATCCGCTTAATTTTCGTTTTTTTGTGGTGACCTCTTTGAATTGGGCTGAAATTCAGTTGGAACGTCTTCCTAGAGCATTCGAATTCGGAACAATGACAAAGAAGGTGCTTGCAAATGGCGGATAGCGGCAGGTGGATTTTAATCTGTTTTATTTTCTTGTTTTTTTCTGTTCACGTCTTTTAATTCGGCTTAAATTCAGTTGGAACATTTTCCTACAGCATTGGAATGCGAAACAATAACAAAGAAGGCGCTTTCATATGGCGGATAGCGGCTCGTGGATTTTAATCCGCATAATTTTCTTTTTTTTTGTGGCGTCGTCTTTGCATTTGCCTCAAATTCAGTTGGAACGTCTTCCTAGAGCATTCGAATGCGTCACAATTACAAAGAAGGCGCTTGCATGTGGCGGATTGCTGCAGGTGGATTTGTATCCGCTTAATTTTCTTGTTTTTTTTGTGGTGACGTCGTTGAATTGGGCTGAAATTCAGTTGGAAAATCTTCATAGAGCATTCGAACGCAAAACAATTACAAAGAAGGCACGTGCATATGGCGGATAGCGGCTGGTGGATTTTAATCCGCTTGAATTTCTTTTTTTGTGGTGACGTCATTGAATTGGGCTGAAATTCAGTTGGAACGTCTTCCTAGAGCATTCGAATGCGAAACAATTACAAAGAAGGCGCTTGCATATGGCGGATAGCGGCTGGTGGATTTTAATCCGCTTGATTTTCTTTTTTTGTGGTGACGTCTTTGAATTGGGCTGAAATTCAGTTGGAACGTCTTCCTAGAGCATTCGAATGCGTCACAATTACAAAGAAGGCGCTTGCATGTGGCGGATTGCTGCAGGTGGATTTGAATCCGCATAATTTTCTTGTTTTTTTGTGGTGGCGTCATTGAATTGGGCTGAAATTCAGTTGGAATGTCTTCCCAGAGTATTCGAATGCGAAGCAGTTACAAAGAAGGCGCTTGCATATGGCGGATAGCGGCAGGTGGATTTTAATCCGCTTAATTTTCTTATTTTTTATGGTGACGTCTTTGAATTAGGTTGAAATTCAGCTGGAACGTCTTCCTTGAGCATTCGAAAAAGTAACAATTACAAAGAAGGCACGTGCATGTGGCGGATTACTGCAGGTGGATTTGAATCCGCTTAATTTTCTTGTTTTTTGTGGTGACGTCGTTGAATTGGGCTGAAATTCAGTTGGAACGTCTTCCTAGAGCATTCGACCGCAAAACAATTACAAAGAAGGCACTTGCGTATAGCGGATAGCGGCTGGTGGATTTTAATCCGCTTAATTTTCTTTTCTTTCGGGTGACGACTTTGAATTGGACTGAAATTCAGTTGGCACTACTTCCTAGAGCATTCGAATGCGTAACAATTACAAAGAAGGCACTTGCATATGGCGGATAGCGGAAGGTGGATTTGAATCCGCTTAATTTTCTTTTCTTTCGGGTGACGACTTTGAATTGGACTGAAATTCAGTTGGCACTACTTCGTAGAGCATTCGAATGCGTAACAATTACAAAGAAGGCACTTGCATGTGGCGGATAGCTGCAGGTGGATTTGAGTCCGCTTAATTTTCATGTTTTTGTTGTGGTGACGTCTTTTAATTTAGCTGAAATTCAGTTGGCACTACTTCGTAGAGCATTCGAATGCGTAACAATTACAAAGATGGCGCTTACATATGGCGGACAGCGGCAGGTGGATTTGAGTCCGCTTAATTTTCATGTTTTTGTTGTGGTGACGTCTTTGAATTGGGCTGAAATTCAGTTGAAACGTCTTCCTAGAGCATTCGAATGCAAAACAATTACAAAGAAGGCACTTGCATTTGGCGGATAGCGGCAGGTGGATTTTAATCCGCTTGATTTACTTTTTTTGTGGTGACGTCTTTGAATTTGGCTGAAATTCAATTGGAACGTCTTCCTAGAGCATTCGAATTCGGAACAATCACAAAGAAGGCGCTTGCATTTGGCGGATAGCGGCAGGTGGATTTTAATCCGCTTGATTTTCTTGGTTTTTTGTGGTGACGTCTTTGAATTTGGCTGAAATTCAGTTTGCACTACTTACTAGAGCATTCGAATGCGTAAAAATTACAAAGATGGCGCTTGCATATAGCGGATAGGAGCAGGTGGATTTCATTTCGTATAATTTTGGCGTCGTCTTTGAATTTGCCTCAAATTCAGCTGGAAAATCTTCCTAGAGCATTCGAACGCAAAACAATTACAAAGAAGGCGCTTGCATATAGCGGATAGCGGCTGGTGGATTTTAATCCGCTTAATTTTCTTGTTTTTTGTGGCATCTTTGAATTTGGCTGAAATTCAGTTGGAACGTCTTCCTAGAGCATTCGAATGCGTTACAATAACAAAGAAGGCGCTTGCATATGGCGGACAGCGGCTGGTGGATTTTAATCCGTTTAATATCCTTTTTTTTTGTGGCATCTTTGAATTTGGCTGAAATTCAGTTGGAACGTCTTCCTAGAGCATTCGAATGCGTAACAATAACAAAGAATGCGCTTGCATATGGCGGATAGCGGCAGGTGGATTTGAATCCACTAAATTTTCTTGTTTTCTTGTGGTGACGTCTTTGAATTGGGCTGAAATTCAGTTGGAACATTTTCCTAGAGTATTGGACTGCGAAACAATTACAAAGAAGGCGGTTTCATATGGCGGATAGGGGCTCGGGGATTTTAATCCGCATAATGTGGCGTCGTCTTTGAATTTGGCTGAAATTCAGTTGGAACGTCTTCCTAGAGCATTCGAATGCGTAACAATTAATAAGAAGGCGCTTGAATATGGCGGATAGCGGAAGGTGGATTTGAATCCGCTTAATTTACTTATTTTTTGTGGTGACGTCTTTGAATTTGGCTGAAATTCAGTTGGAACGTCTTCCTAGAGCATTCGAAGGCAAAACAATCACAAAGAAGGCGCTTGCATATGGCGGATAGCGGCAGGTGGATTTTAATCCGCTTGATTCACTTTTTTTGTGGTGACGTCTTTGAATTTGGCTGAAATTCAGTTGGAACGTCTTCCTAGAGCATTCGAATGCGTAACAATAACAAAGAAGGCGCTTGCATATGGCGGATAGCAGCTGGTGGATTTTAATCCGCGTAATTTTCTTTTTTTTTTTTTGGTGGCGACTTTGAATTGGGCTGAAATTCAATTGGAACGTCTTCCTAGAGCATTCGAATGCGTAACAATAACAAAGAAGGCGCTTGCATATGGCGGCTAGCAGCTGGTGGATTTTAATCCGCTTAATTTTCTTGTTTTCTTGGGGTGACGTCGTTGAATTGGGCTGAAATTCAGTTGGAACGTCTTCCTAGAGAATTCGAAAGCCTAACAACCACAAAGAAGGCGCTTGCATATGGCGGATAGCGGCAGGTGGATTTGAATCCGCTTAATTTTCTTGTTTTGTGGTGACGTCATTGAATTGGGCTGAAATTCAGTTGGAAAATCTTCGTAGAGCATTCGAACGCAAAACAAGTACAAAGAAGGCGCTTGTATATGGCGGATAGCAGCAGGTGGATGTGAATTCGCTTAATTTTCTTGTTTATTTTGTGGTAACGTCTTTCAATTTGGCTGAAATTCAGTCGGCACTACTTCCTAGAGCATTCAAATGCGTAACAATTACAAAGATGGCGCTTACATATGGCGGATAGTGGCAGGTGGATTTTAATCTGGTTAATTTTCTTGTTTTTTCTTTGGGGTGACGACTTTGAATTCGGCTAAAATTCAGTTGGAACGTCTTCCTAGAGCATTCGAATGCGAAACAATTACAAAGAAGGCACGTTCATATGGCGGATAGTGGAAAGTGGATTTTAATCGGCTTAATTTTCTTGTTTTTTTGTGGTGACGTCTTTCAATTTGGCTGAAATTCAGTTTGCACTACTTCCTAGAGCATTCTAATGCGTAAAAAGTACTAAGAAGGCGCTTGCATATAGCGGATAGCGGCAGGTGGATTTATTCCGCATAATTTTCTTGTTTTTTTGTGGTGACGTCTTTTAATTTGGTTGAAATTCAGTTGGAACGTGTTCCTAGAGCATTCGAATGCGTAACAATAATAAAGAAGGCACGTTCAAATGGCGGATAGCTGCAGGTGGATTTTATTCCGCTTAATGTTCTTGTTTTTTTGTGGTGACGTCTTTTAATTTGGCTGAAATTCAGTTGGAACATTTTCCTGGAGCATTGGAATGCGTAACAATTACAAAGAAGGCGCTTTCATATGGCGGATAGCGGCTCGTGGATTTTAATCCGCTTAATTTTCTTGTTTTTAGTGATGACTTTGAATTGGGCTGAAATGCAGTTGGAACGTCTTCCTAGAGCTTTCGAATGCGTATCAAAAACAAAGAAGGCGCTTGCATATGGCGGATAGCCGCTGGTGGATTTTAATCCGCTTAATTTTCTTTATTTGTGGTGACGTCTTTGAATTGCGCTGAAATTCAGTTGGAACGTCTTCCTAAAGCATTCGAATGCGTAACAAGAACAAAGAAGGCGCTTGCATATGGCGGATAGCGGCTGGTGGATTTTAATCGGCTTAATTTTCTGTTTTTGTGGCGTCGTCTTTGAATTTGGCTGAAATTCAGTTGGAACGTCTTCCTAGAGCATTCGAATGCGTATCAAAAACAAAGAAGGCGCTTGCATATGGCGGATAGCGGTTTGTGTATTTTAATCCGAGTAATTTTCTTTTTTTTCTTTTTTGTGGCGTCGTCTTTGAATTTGGCTGGAATGCAGTTGGAACGTTTTCCTAGAGAATTTGAAAGCCTAACAATTACAAAGAAGGCGCTTGCATATGGCGGATAGCGGTTCGTGGATTTTAATCCGAGTAATTTTCTTTTTTTTCTTTTTTGTGGCGTCGTCTTTGAATTTGGCTGAAATTGAATTGGAACGTCTTCTTAGAGAATTCGAATGCGTAATAATTACTAAGAAGGCGCTTGCATATGGCGGATAGCGGCAGGTGGATTTTAATCCGCTTAATTTTCTTGTTTTTTGTGATGACTTTGAATTGGGCTGAAATGCAGTTGGAACGTCTTCCTAGAGCTTTCGAATGCGTAAGAATAACAAAGAAGGCGCTTGCATATGGCGGATAGCGGCTGGTGGATTATAATCGGCGTAATTTTCTTTTTTTTGTGATGACGACTTTGAATTGGGCTGAAATGCAGTTGGAACGTCTTCCTAGAGCATTCGAATGCGTAAGAATAACAAAGATGGCACTTGCATATGGCGGCTAGCGGCTGGTGGATTATAATCGGCGTAATTTTCTTTTTTTTGTGGCGTCGTCTTTGAAATTGTCTGAAATTCAATCGGAACGTCTTCCTAGAGCATTCGAATGCGTAACAATTACAAAGATGGCGCTTACATATGGCGGATAGCGGCAGGTGGATTTTAATCCGCTTAATTTTCTTGTTTTCTTGTGGTGACGTCTTTGAATTTGGCTGAAATTCAGTTGGCACTATTTCCTAGAGCATTCGAATGCGTAACAATTACAAAGCAGGCGCTTGCATATGGCGGATAGCGGCAGGTGGATTTTAATCGGCTTAATTTTCTTGTTTTTTGTGATTACGACTTTGAATTGGCTGAAATTCAGTCGGAACGTCTTCCGAGAGCATTCGAATGCGTAACAATCACAAAGAAGGCGCTTGCATATGGCGGATAGCGGCTGGTCGATTTGAATCCGCTTAATTTCCTTTTTTTGTGGTGACATCTTTGAATTGGGCTGGAATGCAATTGGAACGTGTTCCTAGAGCATTCGAAGGCAAAACAATCACAAAGAAGGCGCTTGCATATGGCGGATAGCGGCAGGTGGATTTTATTCCGCACTAATTTCTTGTTTTTTTGTGGTGACGTCTTTTAATTTGGCTGAAATTCATTTGGAACGTCTTCCTAGAGCATTCGAATTCGTAACAATAACAAAGAAGGCGCTTGCATATGGCGGATAGCGGCAGGTGGATTTATTACGCATAATTTTCTTGTTTTTTTGTGTTGACGTTTTTTAATTTGGCTGAAATTCAGTTGGAACATTTTCCTAGAGCATTGGGATGCGAAACAATTACAAACAAGGCGCTTGCATGTGGCGGATAGCGGCTTGTGGATTTTAATCCGAGTAATTTTCTTTTTTTTGTGGCGTCGTCTTTGAATGTGGCTGAAATTCAATTGGAACGTCTTCCTAGAGAATTCGAATGCGTAACAACAACAAAGAAGGCGCTTGCATGTGGCGGATAGCGGCAGGTGGATTTTAATCCGCTTAATTTCCTTTTTTTTTGTGGTGACGTCTTTGAATTGGGCTGGAATGCAGTTGGAACGTCTTCCTAGAGCATTCGAATGCATAACAATAATAAAGAAGGCACGTGCAAATGGCGGATAGCCGAAGGTGGATTTTAATCCGCTTAATTTTCTTGTTTTGTGGTGACGTCGTTGAATTTGGCTGGAATTCAGGTGGAACGTCTTCCTAGAGCATTCGAATGTGAAACAATTACAAAGAAGGCGCGTGCATATGGCGGATAGCCCCAGGTGGATTTGAATCCGCTAAATTTTCTTGTTTTGTTGTGGTGACGTCTTTGAATTTGGCTGAAATTCAGTTGGAACGTCGTCCTAGAGCATTCGCATGCGCAAGCATTAGAAAGAAGGCACTTGCGTGTGGCGGATAGCGGCAGGTGGATTTAAATCCGCTTAATTTTCTTGTTTTTTTGTGGTGACGTCTTTTAATTTGGTTGAAATTCAGTTGGAACGTCTTCCTTGAGCATTCGAATGAGTAACAATTACAAAGAAGGCACGTGCATATGGCGGATAGCTGCAGGTGGATTTGAATCCGCTTAATTTTCTTGTTTTTTTTTTTTTGTGTTGACGTCCTTTAATTTGGCTGAAATTCAGGTGAAACGTCTTCTTAGAGCATTCGAATGCGTTACAATTACAAAGAAGACTCGGTTTTTCCGGCAGCGCCATGCGACGGCTGCAGCTGCCTAGCGCTCCTGCTACGTGCAACTTTTTGTTTACATTTCTGTTTTATTTGTTTGTCTACTGAACTCTTTGTACAAGATGTGCAGACCTAGCATCGTCTATGACAGAGAAACGCTGCTAGAGATCGGTAAGTGTTGTAAAAATGCTAGTTTCAGCCTACCTTTTGTTAATCCCACACTGGCCATTGTTCGATCCGGCGCACCGTGGTTGAACACATCCACACGGCCGACCGGAAGACACAGGCGACGGGCATGCGGACACCAGCAGAAGCAGGGGAGAAGAGCTGGGGTCCGAGTCAGGCTAGCGAAGCTAGCTAGGATACCACTCCCCACACTGTTGCTCGCAAATGTCCGATCGCTGGAGAACAAACTGGACGAACTGAAACTCTGGCTCACTACAGATCGCCAAACCAGGAACTGCTGTGTTCTCATTTTCACGGAATCCTGGCTTCATGGCAGCATACCGGACTCAGCCATCATGCTACAGGGGCTAACAGTTCACCGCGCAGACTGCACAGCAGCCTCACTCAAAACAAAGGGCGGTAGACTGTGTGTGTTTGTAAACGACCGGTGGTGCACCAACTCAGCCGTAGTCGAGTGGTTCTGCTCTCCAGATCTAGAATTCACTCTTCTGCGTTGCAGACCTCATTATCTCCCACGTGAGTTCAGCGTTATCCTCATCTGGGCTGTTTACATACCACCGCAAGCTGATGCTAAGCTAGCGCTAGCCAGGCTAGCTAATGCTATCAGCGCGCAGCAGTCCCGGCACCCCGAGGCAGCGCTCATCATCGCGGGTGATTTCAATCAGACTGATCTGAGAACAGTCTGCCCCAGGCTCCATCAGCACGTCTCCTGCTCAACACGAGGTGAAAACACTTTGGACCATGTTTACTCAAATGTTCAGAGTGGATACCAATCCATTCCTCTGCCTCCGTTTGGGAAAAGTGATCACACTTCACTTTTCCTGAAACCAACCTATCAGCAGCTTCTGAAACGGGTTAAATCCAGCGTGAGAACTGTCCGTATATGGCCAGAAGGTGCGGAGTCAGCTCTGCAGGACTGCTTTGAGTGTACTGACTGGGATGTGTTTAAAGCAGCAGCCACCAGGGACTCTCTTGTTGATGTTAATGAATATGCATCATCTGTCACTGGGTTCATCAAGAAGTGTGTGGATGATGTGACTGAAACAAAGCAAATTCGCACACTTCCAAACCAAAAGCAATGGATGAACAGTGACGTCCGAGGTCTGCTGAAAGCTCGAGATGCAGCTTTTAAATCTGGCAACAGTGAAGAACTCAAAGTTGCCAGACACAACCCGAAGGCTGGCATCAGAGCTGCTAAACGCACCTACAGCACACAAATTGCAGCCTACTTCAACGTCAACTCGGACCCCAGGCGAATGTGGCAAGGAATCCAAGCTGTTACTGACTACAAGAGTCAAACTAACAGCTCTCCATGCACAGACGCCTCCCTTCCCGCTGAACTCAACACCTTTTTTGCCCGCTTTGAGGACACTGCTCTGGAGCATCCAACCACCATTGCCCTGCCCTCCACCACCACAGATGAGCCACTAACCCTGGCTACAGAAAAGGTGTGGAGAGCACTGTCGCGGGTTCCTACCCGGAAGGCAGCTGGTCCAGACGGTATCCCACACAGAGTAATAAAAGCGTGTGCCAACCAACTCGTGACACCCTTCACAGACATTTATAATGTCTCACTGGCGCAGTCCATCATCCCTGCCTGCTTTAAAACAACCATTGTCCCCATTCCAAAGAAAACCAACATCATCTGCCTGAATGACTACCGTCCCATCGCTCTCACACCCATAGTGATGAAGTGTTTTGAGAGGCTGATCCTCTATCACATAAAGAACAGCCTCCCGAGCACCCTGGACCCACACCAGTTTGCATACCGGGCAAACAGATCTACGGACGATGCTGTTGCCTTGGCAATGCATACCGCACTCAACCATCTGGAGGGAACAAACACATACGTCAGAATGCTGTTTGTTGACTTCAGCTCCGCTTTCAACACCATCATCCCATCCAGACTGGTCTCCAAGCTCAACATCCTTGGAATAACTAACTCCCTCTGTAACTGGATCATGGACTTCCTCACTGGCAGACCACAGTCTGTCAGAATGGGTGACCACACCTCCCCCACCCTCACACTCAGCACCGGATGCCCACAAGGCTGCGTACTCTCACCCCTGCTCTTCACCCTGTACACCCAAGACTGCTCTGCCAAGCACAGCACCAACACCATCATCAAGTTTGCTGACGACACTACAGTCATCGGCAACATCACCAACGATGATGAGGGAGCATACAGGGAAGAAGTGAAGCTCCTCGCTGAATGGTGCACTGCCAACAACCTCTCCCTCAACGTCAGCAAAACCAAGAAGCTGATTGTTGACTTCAGGCGGGGGAGCAGAGTGCATGCACCGCTGAGCATCGAGGGGATGACAGTGGAGAGAGTGAGCAGCTTCAAGTTCCTCAGGGTCCACATTTCTGAGGATCTCACCTGGTCACTGAACACATCCCACATCATCAGGAAAGCACAGCAACGGCTTCACTTCCTCCGACGGCTGAAGAGAGTCAACCTGCCACAACAGCTTCTCTGCAACTTCTACAGATCCACTGTGGAGAGCATTCTGAGCAGCTGCATCACAGTCTGGTACAGCAGGGCCACTGCTGCTGAACACAAGGACCTGCAGAGAGTGGTGAAAACTGCCTAGCGCATCACCGCGGCTGCCCTCCCACCCATGCAGGACCTTTACAGCAAGAGATGTCTGAGGAAGGCCCTCTGCATCTCCTCCGACCCCACACACCCCAGCCACCCGCTGTTCCAGCCTCTGCCATCTGGAAGGAGGTACAGGAACATCAGAGCCAGAACCACCAGACTCAGAAACAGCTTTTTCCCCCGTGCTGTTAAACTGGTGTCACCAGCTATACTACCCTCAACCTGAACTCATACAGACTGACCTCTGTTCACACTACTTCACACCAACCTCAACCTGATTAACAGATTGACCTCTGTCCTCCCCCTACTATCCATCAGATCGCCATCAGCTCAGAGACTGTATGCACCATGCACTTTAACCCATAGTTTGTTGCTCCCTGCCCTCTACATACCCTATTGCACCTACTGTTATATTAACAGTGTTAAAGTACCAGCACAGCTACTGCAGTGTATATACTTGTATTTATTTTCTGTATTTATTGTTCTATGTCCCTGCACTATGTCCTGCACTATGTTGTCTGTAATTGCACTGGAGATCTAGCCTAAAAGTGTTTCGTTGTACTGTACAACCCTGTTTCAGTATAATGACAAAGTTGAATTGAATTGAATTGAATTGTATTGCATATGGTAGATAGCGGGAGGTGGATTTTCATCCGCTTAATTTTCTTTTTTTGAGGTGAAGTCGTTGAACTGGGCTGAAATTCAGTTGGAACGTCTTCCTAGACAATTCAAATGCGTAACAATCACAAAGAAGGTGCTTGCATATGGCGGATAGCGGGTTGTGGATTTTAATCTGCTTAATTTTCTTTTTTTGAGGTGACGTCGTTGAATTGGGCTGAAATTCAGTTGTAACGTCTTCCTAGAGAATTCGAATACGTAACAATCACAAAGAAGGCACGGGCATATGGCGGATAGCCCCAGGTGGATTTGAATCCGCTAAATTTTCTTGTTATGTTGTGGTGACGTCTTTGAATTTGGCTGAAATTCAGTTGGAACATCGTCCTAGAGCATTCGAATGAGTAACAATCACAAAGAAGGCACTTGCGTGTGGCGGATAGCTGCAGGTGGATTTGAATCCACTTAATTTTCTTTTTTTTGTGTTGACGTCTTTTAATTTGGCTGAAATTCAGTTGGAACATTTTCCTAGAGCATTGGAATGCGAAACAATTACAAAGAAGGCACTTGCATATGGCGGATAGCGGCAGGTGGATTTTAACCCGCTTAATTTTCTTTTTTTGTGGTGTCGTCTTTGAATTGGGCTGGAATGCAGTTGAAACGTCTTCCTAGAGAATTCGAATGCGTAACAATCACAAAGAAGGCGATTGCATATGGCTGATAGCGGCAGGTGGATTTTCATCCTCTTAATTTTCTTGTTTTGTGGCGTCGTCTTTGAATTTGGCTGAAATTGAATTGGAAAGTCTTCTTAGAGAATTCGAATGAGTAACAATTACAAAGAAGGCGCGTGCATGTGGCGGATAGCGGCAGGTGGATTTGAATCGGCTTATTTTTCTTTTTTTGAGGTGACGTCTTTGAATTTGGCTGAAATTCAGTTGGAACATTTTCCTAGAGCATTGGAATGCGAAACAATTACAAAGAAGGCACTTGCATATGGCGGATAGCGGCTGGTGGATTTTAATCCGCTTGCTTTTCTTTTTTTGTGGCGTCATCTTTGAAATGGGCTGAAATTCAGTTGGAACGTCTTCGCAGAACATTCGAACGCAAAACAATGACAAAGAAGGCGCTTGCATATGGCGGATAGCGGCTGGTGGATTTTAATCGGCGTAAATTTCTTTTTTTGTGGTGATGTCTTTGAATTGGGCTGAAATTCAGTTGGAAAATCTTCCTAGAGCATTCGAATGCAAAACAATTACAAAGAAGGCGCTTGCATATGGCGGATAGCGGCTGGTGGATTTGAATCCGCTTAATTTTCTAGTTTTTTTTTGTGCTGACGTCATTGAATTGGGCTGAAATTCAGTTGGAACTACTTCCTAGAGCATTGGAATGCGAAACAATTACAAAGAAGGAGCTTGCATATGGCGGATAGCGGCTGGTGGATTTTAATCTGCTTAATTTTCTTTTTTTGTGGTGACGTCTTTGAATTTGGCTGAAATTCAGTTGGAACGTCTTCTTAGAACATTCGAACGCAAAACAGTGACAAAGAAGGTGCCCGCATATGGCGGATAGCGGCTGGTGGATTTTAATCCGCTTGATTTTCTTTTTTTGTGGTGACGTCTTTAAATTGGGCTGAAATTCAGTTGGAACGTCTTCCTAGAGCATTCGAATGCGTAATAAAAACAAAGAAGGCGCTTGCATATGGCGGATAGCGGCTGGTGGATTTTAATCGGAGTAAATTTCTTGTGGCGTCGTCTTTGAATTTGTCTGAAATTCAATTGGAACGTCTTCCTAGAGCATTCGAATGCGTAACAATAACAAAGAAGGCGCTTGCATATGGCGGATAGCGGCTGGTGGATTTGAATCCGCTTAATTTTCTTTTTTTGTGGTGATGACTTTGAATTGGGCGGAAATTCAGTTGGAACGTCTTCCTAGAGAATTCGAATGCTTAACAAATAGAAAGACGGCACTTACATGTGGCGGATAGCGGCTGGTGGATTTGAATCTGCTAAATTTTCTTGTTTTATTGTGGTGACGTATTTTAATTTGGCTGAAATTCAGTTGCCACTACTTCCTAGAGCATTCCAATGAATAACAATTACAAAGAAGGCGCTTGCATATGGCGGATAGCGGCTGGTGGATTTCAATCCGCTTAATTTTCTTGTTTTTTCTTGGTGTCGTCGTTGAATTGGGCTGAAATTCAGTTGGAACGTCTTCCTAGAGCATTCGAATGCATAACAATTACAAAGAAGGCACTTGCATATGGCGGATAGCGGCTGGTGGATTTGAATCCGCTTAATTTTCTTGTTTTTTTTTGTGGTGACGTCTTTGAATTTGGCCGAAATTCAGTTGGCACTACTTCCTAGAGCATTCCAATGAATAACAATTACAAAGAAGGCGCTTGCATATGGCGGATAGCGGCTGGTGGATTTGAATCCGCTTGCTTTTCTTTTTTGTGGCGTCATCTTTGAATTGGGCTGAAATTCAGTTGGAACGTCGTTCTAGAGCATTCGAATGCGCAAGCATTAGAAAGAAGGCACTTTGTTGTGGCGGATAGCGGCAGGTGGATTTGAATCTGCTTAATTTTCTTGTATTTTTTGTGTTGAGGTCTTTGAATTGGGCTGAAATTCAGTTGGAACGTCTTCCTAGAGCATTCGAACGCAAAACAATGACAAAGAAGGCGCTTGCATATGGCGGATAGCGGCTGGTGGATTTTAATCCGCTTAATTTTCTTTTTTTGTGGTGACGTCATTGAATTTGGCTGAAATTCAGTTGGAACGTCTTCGTAGAACATTCGAACGCAAAACAATGACAAAGAAGGCACTTGCATATGGCGGATAGCGGCTGGTGGATTTTAATCCGCTTGATTTTCTTTTTTTGTGGCGTCGTCTTTGAATTGGGCTGAAATTCAGTTGGAACGTCTTCCTAGAACATTCGAATGCGTAACAATACAAAGAAGGCGCTTGCATATGGCGGATAGCGGCTGGTGGATTTTAATCGGCGTAAATTTCTTTTTTTGTGGTGTCGTCGTTGAATTTGGCTGAAATTCAGTTGGAAAATCTTCCTACAGCATTCGAATGCAAAACAATTACAAAGAAGGTGCTTGCACATGGCGGATAGCGGCTTGTGGATTTGAATCCGCTTAATTTTCTAGTTTTTTTGTGCTGACGTCATTGAATTGGGCTGAAATTCAGTTGGAACGTCTTCCTAGAGCATTCGAATGTGAAACAATTACAAAGACGGCACTTGCATTTGGCGGATAGCGGCTGGTGGATTTTAATCCGCTTAATTTTCTTTTTTTTGTGGTGACGTCTTTGAATTTGGCTGAAATTCAGTTGGAACGTCTTCTTAGAGCATTCGAATGCGTAACAATCACAAAGAAGGCGCTTGCATATGGCGGATAGCGGCTGGTGGATTTTAATCCGCTTAATTTTCTTTTTTTGTGGTGACGTCTTTGAATTGGGCTGAAATTCAGTTGGAACGTCTTCCTAGAGCATTCGAATGCGTAACAATCACAAAGAAGGCGCTTGCATATGGCGGATAGCGGCTGGTGGATTTTAATCCGCATAATTTTTTTTTTTTTTGTGGCGTCGTATTTGAATTTGGCTGAAATTCAGTTGGAACGTCTTCCTAGAGCATTCGAATGCGTAACAATCACAAAGAAGGCGCTTGCATATGGCGGATAGCGGCTGGTGGATTTGAATCCGCTTAATTTTCTTGTTTTTTTGTGGTGACGTCTTTGAATTTGGCTGAAATTCAGTTGGAACGTCTTCCTAGAGCATTCGAATGCGTAACAATCACAAAGAAGGCGCTTGCATATGGCGGATAGCGGCAGGTGGATTTTAATCCGCTTAATTTTCTTGTTTTTTTGTGGTGACGTCTTTGAATTTGGGCTGAAATTCAGTTGGAACGTCTTCGTAGAGCATTCGAATGCGTAACAATCACAAAGAAGGCGCTTGCATATGGCGGATAGCGGCAGGTGGATTTGAATCCGCTTAATTTTCTTGTTTTTTTGTGGTGACGTCTTTGAATTGGGCTGAAATTCAGTTGGAACGTCTTCCGAGAGCATTCGAATACGTAACAAATATAAAGACGGCACTTACATATGACGGATAGCGGCTGGTGGATTTGAATCCGCTTAATTTTCTTGTTTTTTTGTGGTGACGTCTTTGAATTTGGCTGAAATTCAGTTGGAACGTCTTCGTAGAGCATTCGAATGCGTAACAATTACAAAGAAGGCGCTTGCATATGGCGGATAGCGGCAGGTGGATTTTAATCCGCTTAATTTTCTTGTTTTTTTTTGTGGTGACGTCTTTGAATTTGCCTGAAATTCAGTTGGAACGTCTTTCTAGAGCATTCGAATGCGTAACAATCACAAAGAAGGCGCTTGCATATGGCGGATAGCGGCTGGTGGATTTGAATCCGCTTAATTTTCTTGTTTTTTTTGTGGTGACGTCTTTGAATTGGGCTGAAATTCAGTTGGAACGTCTTCCTAGAGCATTCGAATGCGTAACAATCACAAAGAAGGCGCTTGCATATGGCGGATAGCGGCTGGTGGATTTTAATCCGCTTAATTTTCTTGTTTTTTTGTGGTGACGTCTTTGAATTTGGCTGAAATTCAGTTGGAACGTCTTCCTAGAGCATTCGAATGCGTAACAATTACAAAGAAGGCGCTTGCATATGGCGGATAGCGGCAGGTGGATTTGAATCCGCTTAATTTTCTTGTTTTCTTGTGGTGACGTCTTTGAATTGGGCTGAAATTCAGTTGGAACGTCTTCCTAGAGCATTCGAATGCGTAACAATTACAAAGAAGGCGCTTGCATATGGCGGATAGCGGCTGGTGGATTTGAATCCGCTTAATTTTCTTGTTTTTTTGTGGTGACGTCTTTGAATTTGGGCTGAAATTCAGTTGGAACGTCTTCCTAGAGCGTTCGAATGCGTAACAAATACAAAGAAGGCGCTTACATATGGCGGATAGCGGCTGGTGGATTTGAATCCGCTTAATTTCTTTTTTTTGTGGTGACGTCTTTGAATTGGGCTGAAATTCAGTTGGAACGTCTTCCTAGAGCATTCGAATGCGTAACAATAAAAAGACGGCACTTACATATGACGGATAGCGACTGGTGGATTTGAATCCGCTTAATTTTCTTGTTTGTTTTGTGGTGAGGTCTTTTGAATTTGGCTGAAATTCAGGTAGCACGTCTTCGAAGAGCATTCGAATGCGACGCAATTACAAAGAAGGCGCTTGCATATGGCGGATAGCGGCAGGTGGATTTTAATCCGCTTAATTTTCTTGTTTTTTGTGGTGACGTCTTTGAATTGCCGTGAAATTCACTTGGAACGTCTTCCTAGAGCATTCGAATGCGTAACAATTACAAAGAAGGCGCTTACATATGGCGGATAGCGGCAGGTGGATTTGAATCCGCTTAATTTTCTTGTTTTCTTGTGGTGACGTATTTTAATTTTGCTGAAATTCAGTTGGAACGTCTTCTTAGACCAGTCGAATGCGTAACAATTACAAAGAAGGCGCTTGCATATGGTGGATAGCGGCAGGTGGATTTGAATCCGCTTAATTTTCTCTTTTTTTTGTGGTGACGACTTTGAATTTTGCTGAAATTCAGTTGGCACTACTTCTTAGACCAGTCGAATACGTAACAATCACAAAGAAGGCACGTGCATATGGCGGATAGCCCCAGGTAGATTTGAATCCGCTAAATTTTCTTGTTTTGTTGTGGTGACGTCTATGAATTGGGCTGAAATTCAGTTGGAACGTCTTCCTAGAACATTCGAACGCAAAACAATGACAAAGAAGGCGCTTGCATATGGCGGATAGCGGCTGGTGAATTTTAATCGGCCTAAATTTCTTTTTTTTTTTTTGTTTACGTCTTTTGAAATTGGCTGAAATTCAGGTGGAACGTCTTCCTAGAGCATACGAATGCGTAACAATAATAAAGAAGGTGCTTGCATATGGCGGATAGCGGAAGGTGGATTTTATTCCGCTTAATTTTCTTGTTTTGTGGTGACGTCTTTGAATTGCGCTGGAATTCAGTTGGAACGTGTTCCTTGAGCATTCGAATGCGTAACAATTACAAAGCAGGCGCTTGCATATAGCGGATAGCGGCCGGTGGATTTTAATCCGCTTAATTTCCTTTTTTTTGTGGTGACGTCGTTGAATCGGGCTGAAATTCAGTTGGAACGTCTTCCTAGAGAATTCGAATGCGTAACAATCAGAACGACTGCGCTTACATATGGCGGATAGCGGCAGGTGGATTTGAATCCGCGTAATTTTCTTGTTTTGTGGTGACGACTTTGAATTGGACTGAAATTCAGTTGGCACTACTTCCTAGAGCATTCGAATGCGTCACAATTACAAAGAAGGCGCTTACATATGGCGGATAGCGGAAGGTGGATTTGAATCCGCTAAATTTTCTTGTTTTGTTGTGGTGACGTCTTTGAATTTGCCTGAAATTCACTTGGAACGTCTTCCTAGAGCATTCGAATGCGTAACAATTATAAAGAAGGCACGTGCATGTGGCGGATAGCGGCAGGTGGATTTGAATCTGCTTAATTTTCTTGTTTTTCTGTGGTCCCGTCTTTTATTTTCGCTGAAATTCAGTTAGAACGTCTTCCTTGCGCATTCGAATGCGTAAGAATCAGAAAGAATGCACGTGCACATGGCGAACATCGGCAGGTGGATTTTAATCCGCTAAATTTTCTTGCTTTTGTGTGGTGACGTCTTTGAATTGGGCTGAAATTCAGTTGGAACGTCTTCCTAGAGCATTCGAATGCGTAACAATTACAAAGAAGGCACGTGTATGTGGCGGATAGCGGCAGTTGTATTTTAATCCGCTTAATTTTCTTGTTTTTTTTTGTGGTGACGTCTTTTAATTTGGCTGAAATTCAGTTGGAACGTCTTCCTAGAGCATTCGAATGCGTAACAATTACAAAGAAGGCACTTGCATGTGGCGGATAGCGGCAGGTGGATTTGAATCCGCTTAATTTTCTTGTTTTTTTTGTGGTGACGTCTTTTATTTTGGCTGAAATTCAGTTGGAACGTCTTCCTAGCGCATTCGAATGTGTAAAAATTATAAAGAAGGCACTTGCATATGGCGGATAGCGGCAGGTGGATTTTAATTCGCATAATGTTCTTGATTTTTTGTGGTGACGTCTTTGAATTTGGCTGATATTAACTTGGAACGTCCTCCGAGAGCATTCGAATGCGTACCAATTATGAAGAAGGCACGTGCATGTGGCGGATTGCGGCAGGAGATTTTGGATTGGCTTAATTTTCTTGTTTTTTTATGGTGACGTATTTTAGTTTGGCTGAAATTCAGTTGTCAGTTTTCCTAGAGCATTCGAATGCGTAAGAATTACAAAGAATTCACCGGCATGTGGATTTGAATCCGCTTAGTTTTCTTGTTCTTTTTTTTTGTGTTGACGTCCTTTAATCTGGCTGAAATTCACTTGGAACGTCTTCCTAGAGCATTCGAATAAGCAATAATTACAAAGATGGCGCTTACATATGGCGGATAGCGGCAGGTGTATTTTATCCGTTTAATTAACTTGTTTTTTGTGGTGACGTCTTTGAATTGGGCTGAAATTCAGTTGGAACGTCTTCCTAGCGCTTTCGACTGCGTAACAATTACAAAGAAGGCACGTGTATATAGCGGATAGCGGCAGGTGGATGTTAATCCGCATAGTTTTCTTGTTTTTTTGTGGTGACGTCTTTGAATTCGGCCAAAATTCAGTTAGAACGTCTTACTAGAGCATTTGAATGCGTAACAATAACAAAGAAGGCACTTGCATATGGCGGATAGCGGCTGGTGGATTTGAATCCGCTTAATATTCTTGTTTTTTTGTGGCGACGTCTTTTAATTGGGCTGAAATTCAGTTGGAACGTCTTCCTAGCGCATTCGAATGCGTAACAATTACAAAGAAGGCACTTACATATGGCGGAAAGCAGCAGGTGGAATTTAATTCGCATAATGTTCTTGATTTTTTGTGGTTACGTCTTTTAATTTGGCTGATATTAACTTGGAACGTCCTCCGAGAGCATTCGAATGGGTACCAATTATAAAGCACGCACGTGCATATGGCGGATAGCGGCAGGTGGATTTGGATCGGCTTAATTTTCTTGTTTTTGTGGTGACGTATTTAAGTTTGGCTGAAATTCAGTTGGAACGTCTTCCTATAGCATTCGAATGGGCAAGATTTACAAACAAGGCACTTGCATGTGGCGGATAGCGGCAGGTGGATTTGAATCCGCTTAATTTTCTTGTTTTTTTCTGCTGACGTCTTTGAATTGGGCTGAAATTCAGTTGGAACGTCTTCCTAGAGCATTCCAATGCGTAACAATTACAACGAAGGCACGTGCATGTGGCGGATAGCGGAAGTTATATTTGAATCCGCTTAATTCTCTTCTTTTCTTGTGGTGAGGTCTTTGAATTGGGCTGAAATTCAGTTGGAACGTCTTACTAGCGCATTCGAATGCGTCGCAATTACAAAGAAGGAACTTGTATATGGCGGATAGCGGCTGGTGGATTTTAATCCGCTTAATTTTCTTTTTTTTTTTTTTTGTCGTACATTTTTTAATTTGGCTGAAATTCAGTTGGAACGTCTTCCTAGAGCATTCGAATGCGTAACAATTACAAAGAAGGCATTTTCATGTGGCGGATAGCGGCAGGTGGATTTGAATCCGCTTAATATTCTTTTTTTTGTGGTGACATCTTTGAATTGGGCTGAAATTCAGTTGGAACGTCTTCCTAGAGCATTTGACTGCGTAACAATTACAAAGAAGGCAGGTGCATGCGTCGGATAGCGGCAGGTGGATTTGAATCCGCTTAATATTCTTGTTTTTTTGTGGTGACGTCTTTTAAATTGGCTGAAATTCAGTTAGAACGTCTTCCTTGCGCATTCGAATGCGTAAGAATCACAAAGAATGCACGTGCATATGGCGAACAGCGGCAGGTGGATTTTAATCCGCTAATTTTCTTGCTTTTGTGTGGTGACGTCTTTGAATTGGGGTGAAATTCAGGTGGCACGTCTTCCTAGAGCATTCGAATGCGTAACAATTACACAGAATTCACCGGCATGTGGATTTGAATCCGCTTATTTTTCTTGTTTTTTTGTGACGTCTTTGAATTGGGGTGAAATTCAGTTGGAACGTCTTCCTAGAGCATTCGAATGGGCAAGAATTAGAAAGACGGCACTTGCATGTGGCTGAAAGCGGCAGGTGAATTTTTATCCGCTTAATTTTCTTTTTTTTTGTGGTGACGTCTTTGAATTGGGCTGAAATTCAGTTGGAACATCTTCCTAGAGCATTCGAATGCGTAACAATCGCCAAGAAGGCACGTGCATATGGCGGATAGCGGCAGGTGGATGTTAATCCGCATAATTTTCTAGATTTTATGTGGTTACGTCTTTTATTTTGGCTTAAATTCATTTGGAACGTCTTCCCAGAGCATTCGAATGCGTAACAATTACAAAGAAGGCACTTGCATATGGCGGATAGCGGCTGGTGGATTTGAATCAGCTTATATTTCTTGCTTTTTTGTGGTGACGTCTTTTATTTTGGCTGAAATTCAGTTGGAACGTCTTCCTAGAGCATTCGAATGCGTAACAATTACAAAGAAGGCACTTGCATGTGGCGGATAGCGGCAGGTGGATTTGAATCCGCTTAATTTTCTTGTTTTTTGTGGTGACGTCTTTTAATTTGGCTGAAATTCAGTTGGAACGTCTTCCTAGAGCATTCGAATGCGTAACAATCGCCAAGAAGGCACGTCCATATGGCGGATAGCGGCAGGTGGATGTTAATCCGCATAATTTTCTAGATTTTATGTGGTTACGTCTTTTATTTTGGCTTGAATTCATTTGGAACGTCTTCCCAGAGCATTCGAATGCGTAACAATTACAAAGAAGGCACTTGCATATGGCGGATAGCGGCAGGTGGATTTGAATCCGCTTAATATTCTTGTTTTTTCTTTTTTGTGGCGACGTCTTTTAATTTGGCTGAAATTCAGTTGGAACGTCCTCCGAGAGCATTCGAATGCGTACCTATTATAAAGCAGGCATGTGCATATGGCGGATAGCGGCAGGTGGATTTGGATCGGCTTAATTTTCTTGTTTTTTGTGGTGACGTATTTAAGTTTGGCTGAAATTCAGTTGGAACGTCTTCCTAGAGCATTCGAATGCGTAACAATTACAAAGAAGGCACTTGCATATGGCGGATAGCGGCAGGTGGATTTGAATCTGCTTAATTTTCTTGTTTTTTTCGGCTGACGTCTTTGAATTGGGCTGAAATTCAGTTGGAACGTCTTCCTAGAGCATTTCGAATGCGGAACAATTACAAAGAAGGCAGTGCATTGGCGGATAGCGGCAGGTGGATTTGAATCCGCTTAATATTCTTGTTTTTTTTGTGGTGACGTCTTTTAAATTGGCTGAAATTCAGTTAGAACGTCTTCCTTGCGCATTCGAATGCGTAAGAATCACAAAGAATGCACGTGCATATGGCGAACAGCGGCAGGTGGATTTTAATCCGCTAAATTTTCTTGCTTTTGTGTGGTGACGTCTTTGAATTGGGCTGAAATTCAGGTGGCACGTCTTCCTAGAGCATTCGAATGCGTAACAATTACACAGAATTCACCGGCATGTGGATTCGAATCCGCTTATTTTTCTTGTTTTTTTGTGACGTCTTTGAATTGGGGTGAAATTCAGTTGGAACGTCTTCCTAGAGCATTCGAATGGGCAAGAATTAGAAAGACGGCACTTGCATGTGGCTGAAAGCGGCAGGTGAATTTTTATCCGCTTAATTTTCTTTTTTTTTTTGTGGTGACGTCTTTGAATTGGGCTGAAATTCAGTTGGAACATCTTCCTAGAGGATTCGAATGCGTAACAATCGCCAAGAAGGCACGTGCATATGGCGGATAGCGGCAGGTGGATGTTAATCCGCATAATTTTCTAGATTTTATGTGGTTACGTCTTTTATTTTGGCTTAAATTCATTTGGAACGTCTTCCCAGAGCATTCGAATGCGTAACAATTACAAAGAAGGCACTTGCATATGGCGGATAGCGGCTGGTGGATTTGAATCAGCTTATATTTCTTGCTTTTTTGTGGCGACGTCTTTTATTTTCGCTAAAATTCACTTGGAACATCTTCCTAGAGCATTCGAATGGGCAAGAATTACAAAGAAGGCACTTGCATGTGGCGGATAGCGGCAGGTGGATTTGAATCCGCTTAATTTTCTTGTTTTTTTGTGGTGACGTCTTTTATTTTGGCTGAAATTCAGTTGGAACGTCTTACTAGAGCATTCGAATGCGTAACAATTACAAGGAATACACCTGCATGTGGATTTGAATCCGCTCAATTTTCTTGCTTTTTTTCATGGTGACGTCTTTGAATTGGGCTGAAATTCAGTTGGATCGTCTCCCTAGAGCATTCGAATGGGCAAGAATTAGAAAGACGTCACTTGCATGTGGCTGATAGCGGCAGGTGAATTTTAATCCGCTTAATTTTCTTTTTTTTTGTGGTGACGTCTTTGAATTGGGCTGAAATTCAGTTGGAACGTCTTCCTAGAGCATTCGAATGCGTAACAATCACAAAGAAGGCACGTGCATATGGCGGATAGCGGCAGGTGGATTTAATCCGCATAATTTTCTTGTTTTTTTTGTGGTGACGTCTTTTATTTGGCTGAATTCAGTTGGAACGTCTTCCCTAGAGCATTCGAATGCGTAACAATTACAAAGAAGGCACTTGCATATGGCGGATAGCGGCAGGTGGATTTGAATCCGCTTAATTTCTTGTTTTTTTTTGTGGTGACGTCTTTTAATTTGGCTGAAATTCAGTTGGAACGTCTTCCTAGAGCATTCGAATGCGTAACAATTACAAAGAAGGCACGTGCATATGGCGGATAGCGGCAGGTGGATTTGGATCGGCTTAATTTTCTTGTTTTTGTGGTGACGTATTTAAGTTTGGCTGAAATTCAGTTGGAACGTCTTCCTAGAGCATTCGAATGCGGAACAATTACAAAGAAGGCACTTGCATATGGCGGATAGCGGCAGGTGGATTTGAATCTGCTTAATTTTCTTGTTTTTTTCGGCTGACGTCTTTGAATTGGGCTGAAATTCAGTTGGAACGTCTTCCTAGAGCATTTGAATGCGTAAAAATAAGAAAGAAGGCACTTGCATATGGCCGATAGCGGCTGGTGGATTTTAATTCGCATAATGTTCTCGATTTTTTGGGGTTACGTCTTTTACTTTGGCTGATATTAACTTGGAACGTCCTCCGAGAGCATTCGGATGCGTACCAATTATAAAGAAGGCACGTGCATATGGCGGATAGCGGCAGGTGGATTTGAATCCGCTTAATTTTCTTGTTTTTTTTGTGGTGACGTCTTTGAATTTGGGCTGAAATTCAGTTGGAACGTCTTCCTAGAGCATTCGAATGCGGAACAATTACAAAGAAGGCACTTGCATGTGGCGGATAGCGGCAGGTGGATTTGAATCCGCTTAATTTTCTTGTTTTTTTGTGGTGACGTCTTTTATTTGGCTGAAATTCAGTTGGAACGTCTTCCTAGAGCATTCGAATGCGTAACAATAACAACGAAGGCACTTGCATATGGCCGATAGCGGCAGTTGTATTTTAATCCGCTTAATATTCTTGTTTTTTTTGGGGTGACGTCTTTGACTTTGGCTGAAATTCAGTTGGAACGTCTTCCTAGAGCATTCGAATGCGTAACAATTTCAAAGAAGGCTCTTGCATATGGCGCATAGCGGCAGGTGGATTTGAATCTGCTTAATTTTCTTTTTTTCTAGTGGTGACGTATTTTAATTTGGCTGAAAATCAGTTGGAACGTCTTCCTAGAGCATTCGAATGCGCAACAATTACAAAGAAGGCACTTGCATATGGCGGATAGCGGCAGGTGGATTTTAATTCGCATAATGTTCTTGATTTTTTGTGGTGACGTCTTTACTTTGGCTGAAATTAACTTGGAACGTCCTCCGAGAGCATTCGAATGCGTACCAATCATAAGGAAGGCACGTGCATATGGCTGATAGCGGCAGGTGGATTTGGATCGGCTTAATTTTCTTGTTTTTTTTGTGGTGACGTATTTTACTTGGGCTGAAATTCAGTTGGAACGTCTTCCTAGAGTATTCGAATGTGTAACAATAACAAAAAAGGCACTTGCATGTGGCTGATATCGGCAGCTGGATTAGAGTGCACTTAATTTTCTTTTTTTTTGTCGTAACCTCCTTTAATTTGGCTGAAATTCAGTTGGAACGTCCTCCGAGAGCATTCGAATGCGTACCTATTATAAAGCAGGCACGTGCATATGGCGGATAGCGGCAGGTGGATTTGAATCCGCTTAATTTTCTTGTTTTTTGTGGTGACGTCTTTTAATTTGGCTGAAATTCAGTTGGAACGTCTTCCTAGAGCATTCGAATGCGCAACAATAACAACGAAGGCACTTGCATATGGCCGATAGCGGCAGGTGGATTTTAATTCGCATAATGTTCTTGATTTTTTGTGGTGACGTCTTTTACTTTGGCTGAAATTAACTTGGAACGTCCTCCGAGAGCATTCGAATGCGTACCAATTATAAAGAAGGCACGTGCATGTGGCGGATAGCGGCAGGTGGATTTGGATCGGCTTAATTTTCTTGGTTTTTTTTGTGGTGACGTATTTTACTTTGGCTGAAATTCAGTTGGAACGTCTTCCTAGAGCATTCGAATGCGTAAGAATTACACAGAATTCACCAGCATGTGGATTTGAATTCGCTTATTTTTCTTGTTTTTTTGTTACGTCTTTGAATTGGGCTGAAATTCAGTTGGAACGTCTTCCTAGAGCATTTGAATGCGTAAAAATAAGAAAGAAGGCACTTGCATATGGCCGATAGCGGCTGGTGGATTTTAATTCGCATAATGTTCTCGATTTTTTGGGGTTACGTCTTTTACTTTGGCTGATATTAACTTGGAACGTCCTCCGAGAGCATTCGGATGCGTACCAATTATAAAGAAGGCACGTGCATATGGCGGATAGCGGCAGGTGGATTTGAATCCGCTTAATTTTCTTGTTTTTTTTGTGGTGACGTCTTTTATTTTGGCTGAAATTCAGTTGGAACGTCTTGCTAGAGCATTCGAATGCGTAAAAATCACAAAGATGGCACTTGCATATGGCGGATAGTGGCAGGTGAATGTTAATCCGCTTAATATTCTTGTTTACTTGTGGTGACGTCTTTTAGTTTGGCTGAATTTCAGTAAAAACGTCTTCCTAGAGCATTCGAATGCGTAACAATTACAAAGAAGGCACGTGTATGTGGCGCATAGCGGCAGTTGTATTTTAATCCGCTTAATATTCTTGTTTTTTTTGGGGTGACGTCTTTGACTTTGGCTGAAATTCAGTTGGAACGTCTTCCTAGAGCATTCGTAAGCCTAAGAATTTCAAAGAAGGCTCTTCCATATTGCGCATGGCGGCAGGTGGATTTGAATCTGCTTAATTTTCTTTTTTTCTAGTGGTGACGTATTTTAATTTGGCTGAAAATCAGTTGGAACGTCTTCCTAGAGCATTCGAATGCGTAACAATTACAAAGAAGGCGCTTGCATATGGCGGATAGCGGCAGGTGGATTTTAATCCGCTTAATTTCTTTTTTTTTTGTGGTGACGTCTTTTATTTGGCTGAAATTCAGTTGGAACGTCTTCCTAGAGCATTCGAATGCGTAACAATAACAAAGAAGGCACGTGCATATGGCGGATAGCGGAAGGTGGATTTGATCGCTTAATTTTCTTGTTTTTTTGTGGTGACGTCTTTTAATTTGGCTGAAATTCAGTTGGAACGTCTTCCTAGAGCATTCGAATGCGTAACAATCACAAAAAAGGCACTTGCATGTGGCTGATATCGGCAGGTGGATTAGAGTCCGCTTAATTTTCTTTTTTTTTGTCGTAACCTCCTTTAATTTGGCTGAAATTAATTTGGAACGTCTTCCTATAGCATTCGAATGCGTAACAATTGCAAAGAAGGGACGTGCATGTGGCGGATAGTGGCAGTTTTATTTGAATCTGCGTAATTTTCTTGTTTTTTTTTGTGGTGACATCTTTGAATTGGGCTGAAATTCAGTTGGAATGTCTTCCTAGCGCTTTCGACTGCGTAACAATTACAAACAAGGCACGTGCATATGGCGGATAGCGGCAGGTGGATGTTAATCCGCATAATTTTAATTTGTGTGGCGACGTCATTGAATTGGGCTGAAATTCAGTTGGAACGTCTTCCTAGAGCATTCGAATGCATAACAATTTCGAAGAATTCGCTTGCATGTGGCGGATAGCGGCAGGTGAATGTTAATCCGCTTAATTTTCGTATTTTTTTTGTGGTTACGTCTTTTCATTTGGCTGAAATTCAGTTGAAACGTCTTCCAAGCGCAATCGAATGTGTAACAATTACAACGAAGGCACTTGCATATGGTGGATAGCGGCAGGTGGATTTTAATTCGCATAATGTTCTTGATTTTTTGTGGTGACGTCTTTTAATTTGGCTGAAATTCAGTTGGAACGTCTTCCTAGAGCATTCGAATACGTAACAATTACAACGAAGGCACTTGCATATGGTGGATAGCGGCAGGTGGATTTTAATCCGCTTTTCTAGTTTTTTTGTGGAGACGTCTTTTAATTTGGCTGAATTTCAGTTGGAACATCTTCCGTGATCAATCGAATGCGTAAAAATCACAAAGATGGCGCTTGCATATGGCGGATAGCGGCAGGTGGATGTTTATCCGCTTAATATTCTTGTTTTTTTGTTGTAACGTCTTTTAGTTTGGCTGAATTTCAGTAAAAACGTCTTCCTAGAGCATTCGAATGCGTAACAATTACAAAGAAGGCACGTGTATGTGGCGGATAGAGGCAGTTGTATTTTAATCCGCTTAATTTTCTTGTTTTTTTGTGGTGACGTCTTTTAGTTTGGCTGAATTTCAGTAAAAACGTCTTCCTATAGCATTCGAATGCGTAACAATAACAAAGATAGCACTTGCATATGGCGGATAGCGGCAGGTGGATGTTAATCCGCATAATTTTCTTATTTTTTATGTGGTGACGTCTTTTATTTTGGCTGAATTTCAGTTGGAACGTCTTCCTAGAGCATTCTAATGCGTAACAATTACGAAGAATGCAATTGTATGTGGCGGATAGCGGCAGCTGGATTTGAATCGGCTTAATTTTCTTGTTTTTTTGTGGTGACGTCTTTTACTTTGGCTGAAATTAAGTTGGAACGTCTTCTTAGAGCTGAAAATTACAAAAGATGCTTGCATATGACGGAAGGCGGCAGTTGTATTTTAATCCGCATAATATTCTTGTTTTTTTGTGGTGACGCCTTTTAATTTGGTTGAAATTCAGTTGGAACGTCTTCCTAGCGCATTCGAATGCGTAACAATTACAAAGAAGGCACTTGTATGTGGCCGATAGCGGCAGGTGGATTTGAATCCGCTTAATTTTCTTGTTTTTTTGTGGTGATGTTTTTTACTTTGGCTGAAATTAAGTTGGAACGTCCTCCGAGAGCATTCGATTGCTTATCAATTATAAAGAAGGCGCGTGCATATGGCGAAAAGCGGCAGGTGGATTTGGATTGGCTTAATTTTCTTGTTTTTTTGTGGTGACGTCTTTGAATTGGGCTGAAATTCAGTTGGAATGTCTACGGAGAGCATTCGAATGCGTAACAATTACAAAGAAGGCTCTTGCATATGGCGCATAGTGGCAGGTGGATTTGAATATGCTTGATTTTCTTTATTTTTGTGGTCCCGTCTTTGAATTGGGCTGAAATTCAGTTGGAACGTCTTCCTAGAGCATTCGAATGCGTAACTATTACAAAGAAGGCGGATAGCGGCAGGTGGATTTGAATCCGCTTAATTTTCTTGTTTTTTTTTGTGGTGCCGTCTTTGAATTGGGCTGAAATTCAGTTGGAATGTCTACGGAGAGCATTCGAATGCGTAACAATTACAAAAAAGGCATTTGCATGTGGCGGATAGCGGCAGGTGGATTTGAATCCGCTTAATTTTCTTGTTTTTTTTTGTGGTGACGTCTTTGAATTGGGCTGAAATTCAGTTGGAACGTCTTCCTAGAGCATTCGAATGCGTAACAATTACAAAGAAGGCACGTGCATGTGGCGGATAGCGGCAGTTGTATTTTAATCCGCTTAATTTTCTTGTTTTTTTGTGGTGACATCTTTTAATTTGGCTGAAATTCACTTGAAACTTCTTCCTAGAGCATTCAAATGCGCAAGAATTAGAAAGAAGGCACTTGCATGTGGCGGATAACGGCAGCTGGATTTTAATCCGCTTAATTTTCTTGTTTTTTTATGGTGACGTCTTTTAATTTGGCTGAAATTCAGTTGGAACGTCTCCTAGCGCATTCAAATGCGTAACAATCACAAACAAGGCACTTGCATATGGCAGATAGCGGTAGGTGGATTTGAATCCGCTTACTTTTCGTGTTTTTTTGTGGTGACATCTTTTAATTTGGCCGAAATTCAGTTGGAACGTCTTTCTAGAGCATATAGGTATAAACAGCCATGCCACTGTCTCTTATTTTCCAGGTGCTCATGTTTTAGATATAGCCAAGCGTCTCCCCTCGGCTCTCGGCAGACGCAACGCCTTCGGGACCGTGATTATCCACGTCGGGACCAACAACATCTCTGATCAACGTTGTGAGGTCCTAAAGGAGCACTACCAGACACTACTGGACACCGCCAGGAACGCTACAGCTAATAATGCTAGTGTTACTGCTGAAAATAAGGTGATTGCTAGCACCTTTACTGTAAAAAAGGCAAGTGCTAATAAAAATGCTTATTCTATAAATACAAATGCTCATACCGCAAACTGCCTTGAGACGCCACATAGGTTCCTCCCAATTGAGACTGTGACAGCACCTTTGGTCTAAAACTAGGACTGCTTAACATAAGATCTCTTGCATCTAAAGCCGTCGTTGTAAGTGAAATTACCGATCACGATTTTGACGCTCTGCGTTCACAGAAACGTAGATTAGACCCGATGAATACTTTAGTCTAAATAAAGCCCCATCCACAGGCTACAGCTGTGCGCATAGCCCTCGTTTAAGCAGCCGGGGTGGAGGTATAGCAACCATCCATACTAAAGCTTGGTGTGAGCCAGAAAGTACCCAGACAGCAAGCATGTTCGGGCCGGATTACCTTGGCCGTCACAAAGTCCTCCTAGCAGTCGCATCTGCATTGTGGACTTGTGCCACATTTGGGCCAAGTAACTGTTTACAGCACTAGACACACTGCCGGTCAGCGGACTCAGAGCGCATTTGGGCTGGATCTTTAAAACAGATGCGCCTCATTTAAAATTTGCCCCTCCCTTTTTTCCCCCCCTCAGTCCAGTTTCCCTCAGGTGTCTTTGACTGTAAAACTTGCTGCTGCTTTTGAGGTAAGGTGTATTTTGTATTTTAAATATTTGCACATTTATTAGAATTACGATCAGGTATCTTGGATTTTATCGTTTAACTTTTAATATGTTCACTTTGATAGCAAATAAGCTGAGTGGTGGAGTTGCTAGAGTGGACGACGTTAGTGCTAGCTAACCTAGTTATGTTAGCTGAGGTAGTGAGTCAAAATGTCTAATTCCAACCTAAATTAACATTCGAGATTTCTCTTTATTTATGTTTAATAACGACACATTCTTAATCTTACATTATCTCCCTCGCCTGGCTTTGTAACTAGCTAGCTAGCTTAGCTGGGTTGTACTGTGAGAGGCAACTGTTAGCGTTCATTGGAAAATGTGAAAATGTTCTTAGAGCAGCTTTAATATTTCTGCCTGTTTTAGGGAAAAAAAAACAAGCCTAAAGAAAACAGAAGTGAATTTGAGTGTAAGAAACATCCATTAGATCCATTCAGATCACAACCTGGTTCATCTCCTGCCTGTGTACAAACCACTTGTACACAGAGAACCAACCATCACCCGCACAGTGAAGAAATGGACTGCAGAGTCTGAAGAGGCTTTGAAAGACTGTTTCAGCACAACACTGTGGGAGGAGATGTGTGATCCTTATGCGGAAGATATTGATGGCCTCACACACTTCATAACGGACTATGTCAACTTCTGTGTGGAGAATACCGTACCCACCAACACCATTCGGTGTTTCTCCAACAACAAACCCTGGATTAATCCTGATATAAAGGCCCTCCTGAAAGAGAAGAAGAGGGCTTTTAAATCAGGTGACAAGGAGGAGATGAGATCTGTGCAGAGGGAGCTGAGAAGGAAGATCCGGGAGGGGAAAGCCAGCTACAGGAGAAAGATGGAGGCCCAGCTGCAGCAGAATAATGTCAGTGGAGTCTGGAATAGCCTCAAAACTATTTCTGGACTCAAGAAGCCCGACTCCCGGGCTGTGGGGGACCACAAGTGGGTGAATGAACTCAATCTATTCTTTAATAGGTTTGATCACTCGCCTGCTCCCCCCACCACAGGCACATCACTGCTGAATTCTCCCTGTCTGGCACTACCAGCATTTGGCCCTCCCCCCTCTCCTGCACCCACCCCCCTTCATCTCAACACACAGCCACCATCAGACGGCTCTCCTGCTGACATACATCCCAGCACTGTTCTCCCTTACTCCAGCCTCACATTCACATCATCCCAGGTGAGAAGTGAGCTCAGGAGGATGAAGATCAGGAAGGCTGCAGGTCCAGATGCCATCAGCTCAAGGCTTCTCAAGACCTGTGCGAACAAGCTGTGTGACGTGGTCGGGTACATCTTTAACCTCAGCTTGAGGTTAGGGAAAGTCCCACAGCTGTGGAAAACATCCTGTGTGGTGCCAGTGCCAAAGACCCCACACCCCAAAGACCTCAACAGCTATAGGCCGGTGGCGCTGACATCTCACCTGATGAAGACCCTGGAGAGACTGCTTCTTGTCCACCTGCGACCCCTGGTGAGCTCTTCAATGGACCCACTGCAGTTTGCCTACCAACCTGGCATTGGAGTGGAGGATGCCATCATCCACCTCCTACACAGCTCTCTCTCTCACCTGGAGAATGCTGGGAGCACTGTGAGAATCATGTTTTTTGATTTCTCCAGTGCTTTCAATACCATCAAACCCACACTGCTGAAGGACAAGCTGGAGTGCACGGGCCTGGACCATCACCTCACCATCTGGATCCTGGACTACCTCACTAACCGACCGCAATATGTGAGGACCCAGGGCTGTCAGTCGGACACGGTGGTCTGCAGCACGGGGGCTCCACAGGGAACTGTCCTCGCTCCCTTTCTCTTCACCTTCTACACTGCGGACTTCAAGTACAGCTCTGCCAGTTGTCACCTGCAAAAGTTCTCTGACGACTCTGCTATCGTCGGCCTCATCACAGATGGAGATGACAGGGAGTACAGAGAACTGACGCAGGACTTTGTGGAATGGTGCCAGAGGAACTGCCTGCAGATCAACGCAGGAAAAACCAAGGAGCTGGTGGTGGACTTCCGCAAGTCCAAACATTCTCCTCCAGTGCCTGTGAACATCCAGGGAATGGACATTGAGATTGTGAAGTCCTATAAGTACCTGGGTGTTCACCTCAACAACAAGCTGGACTGGACTGACAACACAGCTGCCCTCTACAGGAAAGGCCAGAGCAGGCTACATCTCCTGAGGAGACTCAGGTCCTTTGGCGTGCAGGGGGCACTTCTCAGGACCTTCTTCGACGCTGTGGTGGCATCAGCCATTTTTTATGGAGTGGTGTGCTGGGGCAGCAGCATCTCCATTGCTGACAGGAAGAGACTGAATAAGATCATCAGGAAGTCCAGCTCTGTCCTGGGATGTCCTCTTGACCCAGTGGAGGTGGTGGGGGACAGGAGAATGAGGACTAAGCTAACAAACATGCTGAAGAACCTGTCCCACCCCATGCACCACTCTCTGACAGCACTGAGCAGCTCCTTCAGTGCCCAGCTGCGGCACCCGCGGTGTGTGAAGGAGAGATACCGCAGGTCCTTCCTCCCAGCCGCTGTCAGACTCTAACAGTCACGGCACTCAGTAGACAGTAGTTTACAATTACTTTCCATGTGCAAGAACTCTCAACATCACTGCCACAGCACTTTACTGTGTGCAATATCTCAACCCACCATGCGTAGTATATTCACTGCGGATCATTGTCAACATGTTTACCACCATTATGTGCAATTATGTCAAGTGCAATATTTCTCCATTTATTTACTGTTTATTTATTTGCTATTTTATTCACTGTGCAATACTCACTACAATACATACATTTCTACATTTCTAAATTTAAATGTAATACTTTGTATATTTTTCTTATAATCTTTGTACATATATGTATATATCTTTATACTTTTATTGTTTATTCTATTTAAATATTGTTTGCATATTTCCTGCTGCTCTGTCTTCTGTGCTGCTGTAACACCGCAAATTTCCCCGTTGTGGGATTAATAAAGGATTATCTTATCTTATCTTATCTTAGCTAGAATCTAAAGTTACCCTATATTGTGGCCTGTGGAGCTAGCCAGCTAAAGTTAGCTAGCTAAGCTGTATTAGCCAGTGCAAGCACTAACGTAAGTTTAACCATCTTATTATTTTTTTTGTTTTTTTATAGTGTATATACCAGTAACACAGTCCTCGTATTTGGTTAAAAGTGTGTAAAATAACCCTCAAACAGAACGGGTTTCCCTTTGCTTAATCTTTTATTTGACGAAGCTTCAACTCTCACACTGCTGCTCCCGCGGCCGCTTCGGACTCAGTCAGTTTCAAAATATTCAAAATTGCGAACAAAGTGTTTCTGCTATCATTACTAGCATTATTAACTTTGTATGCACATCTGATATGTTCAGAAGCATCAGCAGAGCTATTTACAGAGATATTAAAGCTATTACTACTAGTAATAATAGCTTCACTTGTTTCGTCTTGTAATTTTGAGACAGTCTCTGACTCTGAAGCAGACGCGGGCAAGCACAGTGATGGCTTGAGTTGAACCTTTTGGCAAAAATAAAAGAATAGAGAAAAGAACAAGAAAAGAACAGCGCAGTTCAGTACAAACTGGGTTTGTGTTTCTCATCTTTAATTTGGCCACGAAAGTGTAATTAATCTAATAAGACAGAACGCACACAGACTTTACCGTCCGATGTGGTGTGTAACCTGATTGGGTGAAAGCTGAGACATGGCCGTGGTGGTCTGAGGTGGTCCTAAAACGGTCACAGTAACGCAGCCGTTTTTTTTAAAACATACACGCAGCTGCCTGCAGCACCGAGCGCGTTTAACTGTCGCAGCTCGGTCATGTTGACGTGTCGGAATACTGTTTCACGCTATGGTTTGCATTAAATAAACCAATAAAAGAACGTGTTTTAACGTCATAATGGGCTGTTACTGCGGTAGCTCGGTAACTCTTACCGGGCTCAGGCCAAGGCCCGATATATAAAACGGACGCGCCTAATTAAAAAAAACATTCCCCTTTCTTTTTCCTGCTCAGCGGTCTACAGTCATCCGTTGATATTGATCTGTAAAGTTTGCTGCTGACTTTGAGGTAAGTTAATCATTACTTTCAATATCTGCACATATGTGATCAGGTATCACAAATTACATTTGTTTATTTCATTTATTTTTAAATATTTTATTCAATTTGACAATCAAATAAGCTTAATGGTAGAGGAGTACAGACAATTATAGTTCTGTTAAAACAAATTACCGTTAGTGTTTTCTCTTTGATTATCTAAGTTCAAACAAATTTTGCCTCCCCGCCAGGGCCAGCCTCATACACCTGTCCTCAAGAGTCAGCCTCCTACATCTCTCTGCCAGGGCCAGCCTCTTTCACCTCTGTCAGGCCCTGATGGTGAGCCAGCCTCCCACTTTATTTAGACTGGCCTCTGGAACCAACCTCTTTCACCACTTCTTTAGATCCAACTTCCTCCATGTCTGCTATAGGGTGAACATTCTTCTTCTAAAGTTTCACCCACCCTTTGAGAGGTCATGACCTCAATAAAACTGTGGGCTGCAAATATTGGCTAATTTGGGCCAACCAATGACTTGGTCAGACTCTTAATTGGACAGTAGTGCCAGTACTCCTCTGGCAGCAGACTCATTCTTATGTATTTTCTGTGTTGTAATTGTAATGGCTTCCAATTTCAGTGTACATCAAAAAATCAAAATAATCGCTAGATTATTCAATTAGTAAAATAATCAATAGTAACAGCCCTGTTTTAAATAGTTATATGTTGGATAGAGGAATAGTTAAAAACATAGGTTTTGTTCCTGCTTTCTTGCTGCAGCACCAGCCATTGCATGGATTTGTTCAATTTCATCAGCAGCACACTTGATTCAGTTTAATGTAGGGTTGGCTGAAGCTGGTACTGGATGGTAACTGTAAATAATGGGCTTCCTCATTGAGAGCTTGAAAAAAAGGTTGTAATGATTGTTACCATTCAGTTCACCGTTCAGCTGTTGACCGCAGCAGTGATGAACTGTAAGAATTTTAAGTGATTTGAATTCCAGAACATGGATTAGAGCCCAACCAATATGAAAACTGTGACTGATACCAGTGATGATTGTTAAGAGGCTGGAAATTGTTAACACTGAACAATATTTGCTGGCATTATTTTATATTGTATTGATTTATACTCCAATTCATTTTAGTTGAACTGTGCTTCACTGATACAATTGTCACTTCTCAATGGTCACACTTCTTAATTTGACATTGTAAAGTATTTTTGTGTTCAAATTGCCAGTTAACCTTTATTATTGTGATGACATGAGCAGAGTTTAGCAATCTCTATCAGTGTTAGTCTGTTTTTTTTATGTCAGTTTATTACATTGAAAACAAAGCAGCTGATTATCGCTTCTTTAATGGCAGGATTTTTTGCTGATAAGTCTACACCTCAGTACTGGCATTGTATTGTTTTCTTGTTTGAATTCATTTTTCAAAAAAATGCTGTGTTGAAAACAATGACATTCAGTAAACCTTTTTTGAGGTATTTGGTTTTATGTTTCCCTTTTTGAATTTACCTTTCTTTTGAAAACATTTATTAATGATTTTGTGAATAATTATGTGGGATATGGAGCTGTTGCTGACTCTAGAATGGATCCAGTGCAGATGCAACAAGTCAGGGCCAGATCCATTCCAGAGACAGCTGCTTAAATCAACTTGAGCTCGGACCTCTTCTGAACTGGGTCCGTGCCACATTTGGGCCAGATATGAAGAGAATATTTAGACCTGCACCAATTCAGGGCCGGATGTAACGCTGTTCTTTGCTCATCTGGGCCGGTTTTTAATCTGTTTTGGCGCAGATCTGTAAAACGGATCAGTTCCAGTATTGGGCCGTTGTGCAAAAAGACTCCGGGCCAGCTCTGCTTTGTGGATCCGGACCGGATACAGCGCTACATTTGGCACTAATCAGGCGCAGTGTACATTTGTTGTCTGGGTAGGCTATAAACTGTCTTCTTTTGAAGTTCTTTTTCTTAATATAAGTGATCAAGGAACAAATAAAAATTCCGCCAGGGCCGTATTCTCAGTTCTTACAGGAATTCTCTAAGTTTCTGTCAAGTTTAATAATGTTTTCAAATAAAATAACGATTGTCGGAGATTTTAATATCCACTTTGACAATCCTGAAGATGCACTACGTAAGGCAATTATATCTATCATAGACTCCATAGGTTTCACCCAAATTATAAAGGGGCCCACACACTACCACAACCACACTCTAGACTTAATACTGACCTTTGGTGTAGACATAGATAACTTAGCCATTCTCCCCCAGAGCACAGCAGTCTCTGACCATTACTTAATCTCATATGAAATCCACTTTAGTGGTAATATGCGTTCATCACCATGTTATCATGTTAAGCGGACAATAACTTCCTCCACAGCTGGTAGCTTTATTAGAAACCTTCCTAAATTATCAGCTTCTGTCAGCTGTCCATCTGATCCTTCTGAGTTAGATATTATGACCAAGTTCTTAGAGGATAATTTTCGATCTACCCTAGATAGTGTGGCTCCATTAACAAGTAAAATAGTAAGGAAGAAAAAACTCGCCCCTTGGTATAATCACACTCTGGCTTTAAAACAGACCGCCAGACAACTTGAGCAAAAATGGCGCCTGAATAAACTAAGTTTTCCAGTCCACCTGGAAAGAGAGCCTTATAGACTACAGAAGAGCACTTCCTGCAGCACGCTCAGCCTCTCTCCTCTCTCATAGAAAACAATAAAAATAATCCTAGATTACTTTTCAGCACAATCTCTAAAATAACACAGAACAAAACAGTTAGTGAACCCCAGATACCATTAGCCTATAGCAGCAATGATTTTACGAATTTCTTTAGTGATAAAACTGAAAAAATTTGTCAAAATTCAGAATGCACAGTTAAACTGTACAAACCTGCTGCCTTATAATGCCAGTCTAGATCCTGAGAATATTATAATCCCTGCAGAGAGGCTGGAATCGTTTACCTTACTTCAACAAAATAAACCAGTTAATATTGTTTCCTCCACAAAATCTTCCACTTGTATGTTAGATCCGATTCCTACAGGTTTACTCAAGGATATTTTGCCAGAAATAACCAAGCCTATTCTGTCAATACTAAACTCCTCTCTTAGCCTTGGATACAGCCCAAAATCTCTTAAACTAGCAGTAATTCGACTGCTGATTAAGAAAGCTCACCTCGATCCCTGCGTCCTATCAAATTACAGACCTATCTTGAATTTCCCCTTTATATCTAAGATCCTGGAAAAAGCGATAGCAAAACAGTTAAGTTCCTATTTGTATGGAAATCATATACATGGAAAATTACAGTCTGGTTTTAGGCCACATCATAGTACAGAGACAGCACTAGTAAAAATTGTTAATGATCTTTTATTATTCTTGGACAACGGAAATGTCTTTGCTAGTCCTCCTCGATCTTAGTGCAGAATTTGATACGATAGACTAGAAAACCTTGTAAGGGTAACAGGAACAGCTCTTTCCTGGTTCAGGTCCAACCTCACTGATCGCTATCAGTTTGTTAATGTAAACGGTGAATCGTCTGTCCTTGCAAAAGTAAAGTATTGTGTTCCACAAGGCTCTGTTTTAGGACCTATATTATTCACAATATATATGCTATCACTGGGCACCATTATCAATAAACATGGCATAAAGTTCCACTGCTATGAACATATGAATGCCAATGACATATATATATATCAAGCAAACCTGACGGTAAAATTAAACTTCGCAAGATTGAGGACTGTATAAAAGACATAAAGGACTGGATGTCGAGTAACTTTCTCCAACTTAACTCAGATAAAACAGAGGTCCTGCTTCTTGGTCCAAAAGCAGCCAGAAACAAACTGTCTAATTTTACACTTAAACTTAACAATTTCTCAGTTGCATCAAGCTCATCTGTAAAAAACCTTGGTGTCATTATATAGACCCTGATCTGTCCTTCGACGCACATATAACTAATATTACTAGAACAGCCTTCCTGCATTTCCGCAATATTGTTAAATTAAGAAATGCATTCTCTCTACAGGATGCAGAAAAGTTAGTTCATGCATTTATTACTTCAAGGCTAGATTACTGTAATGCCCTGCTGGCTGGATGTCCCAGCAAAAGCCTTAACAAGCTTCAGCTAGTCCAGAACACTGCAGCCAGAGTCTCACAAGAACCAGAAAGTTTGACCATATCAGCTCAGTTTTATCAACCCTACACTGGTTACCAGTTAAATTTCGCATTGATTATAAAATTCTCTTACTGACTTATAAAGCTCTAAACGGACTCGCCCCTCAGTACCTGATTCAACTTCTCTCCTACTATGAACCATCATGCCTACTTAGATCACAAGGTGCTGCTCACTATTAGTACCTAGAATTAATAAAGTTACATCAGGAGGTGGAGCCTTCTCATACAAAGCCCCCCAGCTTTGGAATAATCTTCTTGTTAACGTTTGGGACTCAGACACAGCCTCAGTCTTTAAGTCTAGGCTAAAAACCTACTTGTATAGTCAAGCCTTTGGTAATTAGTTTTCCTTGTCAGGTCCAGACCTGTTGGAGTCTCTGCTACTCTGTTAATACTGTAATCTGTGATCAGTCACTCATTACAGAACTGACTCTTTGTCTGTTTCCTTTCTTTGCCGAGTTAAACAGCTGCCCATCCTGTGCTTCTGATACTGTTGCCTCTTCTGCCTTCATCGGGTGCCCACTGCTCACCAGCCCTTTGGACCGGATTGACCACAACTGAGCTTCATGCTGTACAACGCTGTGTAATCCTCACCCTCATGAACTGACCCTCCCGATGATGCTGCTGCATAAACTAAAACTAATCAAATTAACCATTGCAACACCTGTTGTACAAAGCGCTATATAAATAAACTTTGCTTTGCTACAGATAGTAGAGAGACAGTAAGATAGAGAGAGATAGATACACATATATAGTTACATAGAAAGACAAATAGAGATAAAATAGTGGATATATAGACAGAGAGACAGACATATAGGCAGATAGATAGACAGACAAAAACAGACAGAAAGTAGAGACAGAAAGATAGAGATACAGATGCACATATATAGTTAGACAAAAAGACAAACACAGACAAATAGAGAGATAAAGAGATGGATTTTTGTACAGACATATAGGCAGATAGGTAGACAAACGAATAGACAGAGAGACAGATAGATAAATAGATGTATAGATAGACAGAGAGATAGATTATATATATTGATAAATGGACAGACAGACCCAAATCACATATGGCTCCTTTGACAGACAGTGTTGATGTAAACAAAAGGTAAAAATCTTTTTCATGTCAATCATAATTTTGAAGGTTTAATTAAGATTTCAGGAGGCAAATTTATTTATTACACGTTCATTTTAAAAGGGCAGTTCAACGTGCTTTACAAAGTGCTACACAGTACAAACAGTACAATAAAATAAGGGGGGAAATAAAAAAACCTAAAATGAATCGAAAAACAGTGCAAAGTCTAAACAGAAAGAATGAAAGATGCACAAGAACAAAAGAAGAGTCTGAGTTTAACGATTTAAAGACAAATTAAGGGCAAATCTGAGATCTTCTGGCAGCTGATTTCTGCTTCAAACAGCAGGCGAGGTTTAGAGCAGTCAAAAGGACTTTTATATTTCATTTGTTCAGCCAAAACTGTTTCTACTACATGTTGAATGCAGTCTATGTATAGAAACAGAGTTTTAGTATTAAACAGGTGAAGGCTGACATCCTGCATTGCTTGGGGAATCAGTGTGTTATCACGGAATTTGAACTTAATTTTGGACGGCTGATGTTTCCATGGGATCATTTTATAGATCTATTATAGGACGCTTTGGGTCAGTTTTGGGCAGAATTTTGTTGGAGTTGAGTTAGTTTTGGACTGCAAATTTAATATGGTTCAGATCATGGTGAGCTTGGTGAAAGATTTTGTGCATTGGTTTTCAGGCCAACATTTCAGGCTTTAATAGCTTTAATTTGGATCCATTAGTACACTCAGGCTTCTGACTTGGTCTTTAGATACTGGAGCTCTGAAGTGTGCACTGACCTTCAGTCTTTCCTCCTCAGTGCTGAATAATACAACTTCTGCGTTGATTTAGCTGGAGGATCCTTTAATTCAATTCAAGATCTGTTTCTACAGCACAATTTACGAGCTTCACAAAGCAGGTTGAGAGAAAATCCAGGTGCGTGCCCCCAAAAAAGGAACCAAGACTCAAAAGGAGAACCATCCTCCTCTGGTTGACTCAGGATTTACACCAAGTATCTATAGGCCACAGTTTTTTTGTGAGAGAGTAAAGTAAACCTAACTGTGACAAGTGTTTTCTGGCAGGATTCAGCCTAACGAGCACATAGAGAGACTATGAAGACGTTGACTGAGTAGATAAACAAACTTAAAGGGGCACAAGGCAGCTGATTTCCTAAAGCAGGAGAACATCCTGGTAAAAATGGATGGTCTCCTAGGCTTTTTTGAAGTCACATTGTTGGATTCACCTGCAGAAAAAAGATCTCACATTCAGTGTTTGCATATCAAATAATTGAAATGGCCATTAAATTTGTAAAGTAATACTGCCATTCATCTTAGCCTTTTTAAAATCGAAACTATGTACAAGCTCAATTGACAATGTAAACTTACTCATATCAGCAATGCAACGACTCTGCAAAGGGTCCTGATCTGTGTGTCCGGCATTATTGTCCTTTCTGGATTTCTGTGATGTGAAACATTGATCATATCATCAACCTCATAATCATTTACATCCTGAAACAATTCAACATGTTAATATTAATAATGCATATAATATTATGTTACTAATATAATTACATCAAGGGTGCCCAATCCTAGTCCTGGAGATCTACCACCAATATTAGGATGTACCTAAAAGATCTCCAGAACCAGGATTCGGCATCCTTGATGTAATTAATGTTACTGGGATAAAAAAAACACAATATTAAAACTACTTAAAAAAAATTCCTTACCTTTTTGAAGATGCTGTGTTTTGGCATCTTGAGCTGGAAGAAGATACTCTTGTGCTTCTTCAAGTTTACGTTCTTCGTCCCCTCGGTTTCGGGCACTGCAGTTGAAGCATCTGCATCTAGATGCTTCCGTAAGGCAGTCATCAGGGCCTCGTCAAAGTTTCGAGGGTTCAAGGCCTTGTTCAGAGAATCTTCCTCCCCAAATCTTTGAAGGAGCTTAACAAACGTACCACTTAGAACCTCCTCTAGCTTTGCAACACTAGAGGATGCAGAGAGCTCTCTGAGAATTCTCTCAATCAGTTCTTTTGGATCATTGGAGCTCGCCTCTTTTGTCAGGTCTGATGAAGATAGTCCTGACAGAAACCGAAGGACAGCCAAGTTGCCAGGCTGGCACGATGCTGTCTGTCCGATTTAAGCAAGCCTCTGCTTGAGTCTTGGCTTGGTAACATTACATCGTCAATGGTCTGGCTGGAGACCCAATGTTCCTCTTTGATAGAAGGAGAGAAACCAGACTGAACTGATGAAGGACGGTACAAGTCTTTAGGGTCGGCATTCTTAATTGCCCTGATGATGGAGACAGCCAGAGATCCTGTCAACAGCTCACTCTGGGTTTTATACAGCTTCAGTGAGCTAATTTTCGGATCTGATTCTCCAAAGAACCTCTGCATACACAGCATCAATGATATAGCGGTGAAGTTTTTTGAGACCATGTTCTCCATCTTCTACCATGACAGCAGTGAAAAGGGCCAAAAATCCTTTGACAGTGTCCGTCACAGTCTGGACCTGGTCTTCATCAATTAAGAAAGGAGATCCATGGACACCAGTGGATGACATCTCCTGTACTTTCTGTAATATTGCACAAATGCAACAATGGAGAGAATCCACGGAAGTGCTTCTTAAAAGTGAGCACTGAGCTTGACTGTCTAATAAAAGGTGGAATTGAGTTCCACAGTTTAGAAGCATAATAACTGAAAGAGGCCTCTCCATGTTTTCTGTATTTTACAGAGGGTATCTGTAGAAGGTCACTATCTGCAGATCTTAGATTGCGTGCCAGAACATAAACAGACAGACACTCTGTGATGTAAGTAGGTGCTAGGTTGTTTTGAGCTTTAAAGACTAGTAGCAGAACCTTGAAATCTATCCTGAATGATACAGGCAGCCAGTGCAGTTCTTTCAAAACGGGAATGATGTGATCTCTCTTTTTTGTTTTTGTTAGGGTGCGCGCTGCTGCATTTTGTACAAGTTGTAAGGGATGTGTAGTTTTCTTAGGAAGTCCAGTGAGAAGAGCATTACAGCAGTCAAGTCTGCTTGTAACAAATGCATGAACAAGTTTCTCTGCATTGCTCTGAGATGGAAAAGGCCAAACTTTAGCGATATTTCTTAAATGATAAAAAGCTACTTTAGTGACCGTGTTTACATGTGGGGTAAAACAGAGCTCAGAGTCTAAGATCACACCCAGGTTTCGTACTTCAGGTTTGGTAGATGAAGCTAAAGAACCAAGTTTCTCAACAATCATTTTTCTCTGAGTTTCAACAATCAGTAATTCAGTTTTTTCATGATTTAACTGTAGAAAATTTTGCGACATCCACTGAGAAATATCTGACACACAGCTGGTTAGTCTGTCTACAGAGTCTTGATCTTGAGAAGGAATAGTAATGTATAGCTGGGTGTTGTCAGCATATTACTTAAATATGATTTAAACCATTCTAAAACTGTGCCTGAGAGGCCGACCCAGTATTCAAGACGCTGGAGTAAAACCTTGTGGTCAATGGTATCAAAGGCTGCACTAAGATCTAATAAAACCAAAATAGAAGAATTTTGTGCATGAGCGCTGAGCCTGAGGTCATTTATAACGCCAATCAATGCTGTTTCAGTACTATGATTAGAACGAAAACCTGACTGAAACTTCTCATATAAATTGTTTGATATTAGATACGTATTTAGTTGTTTGAAAGCAACTTTTTCTAAGACTTTACTTAGAAAAGGTAGGTTTGAAATCGGTCTAAAATTATTTAGTATTGAAGGATCCATGCTACTCTTTTTTAGCAGAGGCTTCACCAGGGCAGTTTTGAAAGCATCTGGAAAAACACCTGTTGACAGAGAACAATTTACAATAGTTAAAACATCATTGTGAACACAATCAAATACGCTCTTATGGAATGAAGTAGGAACAGGGTCAATATGACATGTGGATGAACTTAGTTTGTTTAAAATAGTTGTGAGCTTCTCATGGTTGATAACAGAGAAAGATGTCATTACTGATGTAGGTGACCTATCAGGAACATTATAGGAGCTTGTTTGCATCTGCTGAGCTACACCCTGTCGTATCAGGTCTATTTTATTTTGGAAATGAATTGCGAACTCTTCACAGATATTAGAAGATAAATCATTAAACGCACTAGCAGAGAAGTTAGGGTTAATTAGTCGGCCTATAGTGGAAAAAAGGATTTTGGTATTATTTTTGTGTCTATTGATTACACTAGAGAGATATGGCTGTCTGGATATTTTCATAGCATTATTATAGCTTGAGATCTGCTCTTTGAGAATATCATAGTGTACCTGCAGTTTAGTTTTCCTCCATAAGCGCTCTGATTTTCGACAATTTCTCTTAAGCTGGCATATTTCTGCATTCATCCATGGATTTTTAAGAGTGCGCAAGCTTTTCTTCCTTTTTATAGGGGCGAGAAGGTCAAGGCCTTCCCGTAATCTAGCACTTAGATCGGAGACTAGATCATTACAGGATGGAGTCGTATCTGTATTCGCTGAAATATTACAAACAGTTTTAAACTTTTCAACTGTTTCTGAGTCTATGTAACGTGTTTTAAAGTAACTTGCAGGTACTTTCTTCTTTACTTCTAAATTGATTTGAAAGAAAATACAGAAGTGATCTGATAAGAAAACATCCGAGATTTTGGACACCTTTGTTTTTAAACCTTTAGTGATGACCAGATCCAAAATGTGACCTAGCTTGTGGGTAGAGCTGCCCACGTGCTGCTTCAAGAGCAAAAAACAGGCGGTGAGATTTTCCACCGGAAAGAAGAAGAATTCCAGTAATCCACTGCTGTGCTGTGGGACCACCGGACAACTCAAGCAGCCGAAACAAGCAGTCTTTGTAAGTATAAAAATACACCTTTGTTTTCGAAATGCATGTAATGTTACACTAGCCTGCCTAAATTGGCGAAAATACTAAACATGTAACTTAATGTAAGCGTTAGTGCTTTCTATAAAGCTAGCTAGCAAACTTGGCTTGGCTGTGTACATTTAGGCAGTCAAATTGGGACGCGTCTGTGGCAGAAATCTTCATACAAAGATGGTAATGTAAAAAAACGGATTATAGCTCATGCACTTTAACATATTTGTGTATGTTTCGTGAAATGACGTTTATCAGCGAGCTGAAGTCGGTATCGGTTCAGAACGCTAGCGTTGGCTAACGCAGCTAGCGAGCTAGCTAGTTAGCTAGTGCTACTTGGTGTTGCAGCCACAGAACTGGCTGTGTTAATTAGCTAGCTAGCTACCGATCTAAATCCAGCGTTCAACGTTACATTAAAATTTGAGTTTGATCACTACTAAATACGAACGGTTGTTGAAAACCATTGTCAAGCCTGTTGGTTTTATTTCATGGTTGGTTTAACTGTGTGCCCTGCAGTTAGCTAAATGGCTAGCTACTAGCTAGCGGACCTGAGAGCCTAGCTAGCTACTAGCGATTGTCGACCCAAACCGTTGCTTTTACGTTGTAAGGTTTTCAGATCATTCAAACAAAAATTAATTCCTTTGCATCTTTCTTTAACTTAGAAAGCCACCGTCGCGGGCAACGTTGTGTTTGAAACTGAGAAAATATAGCTAGCTAGCTGACTATTAACTAGGAATGTTCTAACTTCAAGCTAGCATTAGTTTAGTTAGAGTAATATCATTTATTAGTTTAAAAAAAGTTTAGAACCAGTGCAGTAAAAAGTAATTTGACGATAAGTACCCGTTAATTAAGAACACAGACCATTTTTTTTTTTGCAGGATTATTTTCAGGAGGAATTTATGACATTTCTGAGATTGTAGTTTTTTTCCTACAGCTTAGGTAGGTTAGTTAACCAGCATCACTGTGATGAGCTATTTTATTTTGTTGAGGTTTTAAGATTCAGTTTAGGTTTGAACTTGAAATCAATGATATGTACATTTGCAAATTGTGTAACAGTGAGTGTAATACTCTTCTAGCCTTCACCCAGCACATGAAGTTACATTGAAATGCACCAAACCAAACATTTACTTGTGGTATTGTTCACCTTAATTTAGAAAATTTACTGCTTTTAAATCTCATTTGTATAGAGATCACAAGGAATATCAAAGATCTAGCAGACATTCCCAGTTTCAGTTAACAGATTCAAAATTAATTTGTCATACAGAAGGTTGTCATTTTGAATGTGGATATTTGAAAGATTTCATTTCTCACTTGAAGGGCCATTTACAACAGGGCAGAAAAACTGTTTGTCCTTTCAGAGGATGTGTGAAAACATTTACTGTAAAATCCACATTTGCTTCTCATGTATGTAGAGCACACAAAACAGCTCAGTTGAACATCTTCAGGAACAGCTGCTGGTAAACCCAAGTGAAACTGTTAGGCCTACTCAGAGTCTTGATACATCTTTCAGTGATGATGAACCCGAGCACTGTGAATCAGATGTTTCCCCTGTTATGTTTAATGTGGATAAAGCTCTCTTCTTTAAGAACCTGACACTATTTTATCTGAAGCTTCAAGCAAAGTTGTTGTTACCTGCATCAGTAATTCAGACAGTTATTTAAAGAAATCCATGACCTTGGACAGTCTCATGTATTTGCAAAATTAACGGAGAAATTGACATTCCTTGGAACCGATGACACTACCATAAAAACTGTAATCAAGGAAGAAGATCTTCTTAAGACTGGAAATAGGCTTTTACGATTAGATCAGTGCCAGAAGACAATGTTCAAAAACAGCTTCAACTATGTTGAACCAATGCCATTATATTTAGGCTTAAATGAATCTGGAAAAGAGTGTTTTGCCCAATATATCCCTTTAAAAGAAACCCTTACTTCCCTATTTGAGTCTAAATAAGTCTGGAAACAGTATGAAAATGTGCATTCTCATGTAACAAACCCTGATATTCTCCAAGATATTTGGGATGGAGAGGTTGTATTGCAGAATGAACTGTTTCAGACCAAAGTGTCATCTTTAGCCCTGATACTCTACCAAGACTCATTTGAGGTGGTAATTGGGTTCAGGGAAAAAGAAGCACAAAGTACTTGCTGTTTATTTAACTCTAGGTGATATCCCACCACATTACAGATCGAATACTGATCATATGCAACTTGTGCGTTTGTGCAAGGAACAAGATTTTAAACATTTTGGACAAGAAGCAGTTTTTAGGCAGTTGATGATAGATCTTAAAGAGCTGGAGGATAGTGGGATTGTCCTGAAGGATGGCCGTGTTTTGAGGGGTGGTTTGTGTGCCATAGCTGGGGATAATCTAGGCTCTCACAATATGGGAGGCTTTATGGAAAATTTTAGTAGTGTATATTTAGTGTATATATTTTTTAGGAGTGTATATTTTTGCCGATTTTGTGACATTGACCGAGAAACGTTTGTCACATCCATTGTCAACTGGTATAACAAGAACTGTCCAGTCCTGTCAACAGAATCTACAGGATAGAGAAGTGAATGACAAGGACAGTGCATTTGGCATCAAATTTGATTCAGTTTTCAACCAGCTTAGATATTTTCATGTGTGTCAGCCTGGTTTACCTCCATGTCTGGGTCATGATCTCTTTGTGGGTGTTGTATCATTTGACTTAGCTCTGTATATTAATCATTTAGTAACTCAGGAAAAGCGTTTTACGTATGCAGAGTTAAACCAATGCATCAGTCAGTTTAAATATCTTGGTGCTGATGCTAACAACAAACCTCCTGAAATTAGCCCCGGCAGTGAAAAGTTGTCTGGACATGCTGTGCAAAATTGGTGTCTTTTGAGAGTACTACCTCTCTTAATTGGGGACAGAATTGAAAATCCAGAAGATTTTCGACAAATAGTGGGTTACATATGTGCACCTGTTATTACTCCAGATCAGGTGGCATATTTGAAAGTTCTTATTGATGAATATATTGATTTCAGAGCTCACACCTTTCCAGAGCATCCCCTTAAGCCAAAACACCACTATCTGTGTCACTACCCTGCACTCATCATTAAGTTTGGGCCTCTTATATGTTGGTAGACATTAAGATTTGAAAGCAAGCATACTTATTTTAAACAGTGTGCTCGAAAATTGCACAATTTTAAAAACCTATGTGCAACCCTAGCAGAAAGGCATCAACTCCTCCAGGCATACTTGGGTGCTGGCAGTATATTTCCTCCTGTGATTCAGATTGACAAGGGACCTGAATTTTATTCCACTTCAATGATGAGATTAAAAAGGCAGTTTCTCCATGGTGTTTCTCCTGTGGTGTTATTTATTTCAAAGTGAATCTCAAATTGTGTCAGTATTGTTAGTCTATATGTATCCTGTGTTTCAGGCCACAGCTACTCCAGCAGATGTGGAGAGATCAGTTTCTTTACCAGATTCCCCAAGATTGATTGTTCAAGGTAGCGCACGAATGTAGTTTTGTAGTTTTTAAACTTTGTTTGATCCAGTAAATATATTTATATCCATGATTTTTTATTGATTTCAGGTGATATGCCGACTTCAGTGAAGTGGATGATGAGTATAGAGGGTCAGGTGGTCTTGTCTTCACATCCCAACTTTGCGGCAGGCCTGGCGGCTTTGTTTGCCTCATACTACAATTTCAACCTGGAATACCAAGAAGAGGCCTTGTGCACTCTGAAATTTATCCAGAGGTAAATAATTGTGTTATAGTTGAAAATATACCACCCAGCTGCTTCATTAAGTACATCTCTCTGTACTCTACAGTGTCTGCACTCTTTTTTACCATTTAATCAACTCCACTTACTATATAGAAGCACTGTGTAGTCCTACAATTAGTTTCTCTGCATACTTTGTTACCCTGTTCTTCAGTGGTCAGGAGCCCCGCAGAGCTGGTATTTGGGTGGTGGATCATTCTCAGCACTGCAGTGACAGTGTGACTCATTGCAGTAAAACAACTAAGGTAAAGTGGCTGGGTTTTACCCTAGACCGGCTAGCACCAGCACTGGAACGTTTAGAAGTTCCTCTGATCCCCATCTACAGCCACATCTACAGGAAACAGTATCAGAAAAAGGTAACAAATAATATTGAATAATATGTACACAATGTTTTATTTACCTTTACTGTTATAACATTATGCTATTATGGAGTCTTAAAAAGCCCTGGCTACGGTAGTAAATTCCTCACTGTCTATTCTGCAGGCTTCTTGGAGTGTTTTGCTGAGAAAAATGTGCAGCATTTTTTATAGAGCTTAAGTGTCCTTGTGGCTCAGATGAGTTATTAAAATTATGAAATATGATAGTACATGGTTTACTGAAGGCATCTATAGCTGAATTCCAAAGTGACTCCGATAATATAACGATAGAAAACATTGTTATTTAAATAAAACATGTGGACAAGGATCCCTTAGTGTTGCGGTGTGAAGTTTCTCCAGCAGGAAGCGCTATTAGCACAAAAGTTGGCATAACCCTACACAAGAAGGACCTCATAAATGCACGTTTGCAGTATCAACTATTAAAACAATGGATTAAGTAGTTTTCAAAAGATGTTGGGTTACCTACTATTATTTAATGTCATTTTTTTAAAAGATGTCCTTTGGAATGAAATAAATGTTGGCCTAAGCTGTAGCATGTATTGGTTGTGGGGGAGGCGTGATATAGTTGATATTCAGGATTCTTTAACTAGAAAATATCATGCTAATTATTCTAGATATCACCCAGGCCTTATTCACAAGTGTGAATTTATAATTTTGTGGGGGTTTTTTCAGCAACCTCATGAATTGGTTTTGTGGAGTGGTGTTTCACTCTAATGTAAAAATTCTGAAATGATTTTCCTTGTTTAGTTGAGAACGTGGTAGTCGACCTTGCATTTAAAGCTGCAATTCATAATTTATTTTTAGAAAGATATTGGAGAGCAATCATGATGTTGAATGAGTGGATCAAAATATGCATGGCAGCTATATATATTATAATTATCTTTTTTTCTTTTTGTGTGATTTTCCAGGTGCTTTGTGGGGATCAACCCAACCACTGGCTCCAAGAACTCTGCTGAGAAGGTTGTCAGCAAAAAAGTGGAAAGTTAGTGGAGAAGAAGAAACACTCCATGAATGCCAACCTTTGTAGTCTTCTAAGAAAATTAATGGATTTTGACTGGCTGTGCATGTAAGTGTAATGGGAATGGCAGTGTTTATTGATGTAGGTTGACTTGTGTGGTGAGGTTCATGAATGAGTTTAACTTGTTTCTAAGGTCTGGAATTTATATGCTTTTTAACAGTATAAGTGCTTTGGAAAAGTTGTTCCTGTAGTTCTCTTTTCAATTTTGATATTGAATTCCAGTGTGTCTCCTCTCAGGTATACGCAATGTTAAAGGCTTGTTGCCGTCAAGTATATGCAATAATATCAGTATTTGACAGTGTTCTTGTACTGATTATGTTAGCCCCTCTCAGGTATATACAATGTTCTAGGCCAGTGATCACCAGTCCTGTTCCTGGAGGTCTGCTTTTCTGCTAAGTGCAGTACCTGCCTGTATCCACTGCCTGCCTCTCCACTGTTTTTTTAGATGAGCGTTGAAATTAAATACTGGATATCTCCAGGATCAGGGTTGGTGAATGCTGGTCTAGGCTATATTTGTTGTTGTTTAGATGCTTGGTGGTTTCATTTCAGAGCAGCATTTTTGGCTACATACTAAATAAACTATTAGGAATTTGTAAGGTTTTAGCATAGTCTGTCTTGTTACTGCTGACCAATTTGCTTTAATATCAGTATTAATATCATTATTTTGACTGGTTGCATGTTTAATTTTATATTAAAAAAGGTTCATCGAACATAAGCTGTTGTATGCGGTATTGTTTGTAAAAGTGCATACTGTAAAATCTTGTAACCTCAAATTAGATAACCATGGTTAACTGTAATTTTTACACTAATATATTTTAGTAGGAATTTTACAGTATATTATTGGCAACTTGAGTTGCCAGGTATATACTGTAATAATTGGAATTACAGCTAATTATTGTAAAGACAAATTACAGTATTATAATGCTTTTTTGACAACTTACTGTAAAAAAAACAGTAATAGTCTGTAATTTATTTACAGTAAATTACCATTACTGCGGTACAGTAATATGTTGTAATTTTCTCAGCAGTAAATTACTGTTATTTTACAGTCCTTTATTGGCAACTTTTTTGCCGGTAATTTACTGTAAAATTTACAGTACATTTTTTACAGTGTATGTCTTGGCTTTCAAGTGTAACTGCGTTACGTCCACCTATTATCCACAGAGTTCGATCGCTTTGCAACTCCAAAAATAATAATCACAGATTCATTTAGGCGAGGTAGTGCGATCTATATGTCTTGGCTTTCAAGTGTAACTGCTTTAGGTCCCTCTATCATCCACAGCGGTCCATCGCTTTACAACTATAAATATAAAATTCACAGATTAATTTAGGCAAGGTAGTGCGATGTCTATATCGTGGTTTCATGTGTTTCTGCGTTAGGTCCCTCTATTATCCACAGAGGTCGATGGCTTTGCAACTACAAATATTCACAGATTAATTATGGCGTGGTAGTGCGATGTTCTTGTCGTGGCTTGCATGTGTTTCTGCTTTAGGTCCCTCTATTATCCACAGCGGTCGATCGCTTTGCAACAACACAAATAATATTCACGGACTGATTTAGGCGAGGTAGTGCGATATCTATATCGTGGCTTTCATGTGTTTCTGCATTAGGTCCCTCTGTTATCCACAGCCGTCGATCGCTTTGCACCTATAAAAATAATATTCACAGATTAATTTAGCCGTGGTAGTGCGATCTATATGTCGTGACTTTCAAGTGTAACTGCTTTAGGTCCCTCTATTTTCCACCGCGATCGATCGCTTTGCAACTCCAAAAATAATATTCACAGATTCATTTAGGTGAGGTAGTGCGTTGTATATATCTTGGCTTTCATGTGTTTCTGCGTTAGGTCTCTCTTATCCACAGCGGTCGAACCACGGTAAAGTTAGTTTTATTTTCGATATTCGTCTTTTCGGCGCTAATAACATTTGATCGGACTACGGTAGTCAGTAAAGACTTACATATTCATGACAGTACGACCACAGAGAGTGACGCACACCTTTTCTTTTGCAGTTTGGGTGATATTTAACGTACCGCTCTTTTTGTGTTAATACCATAGAACTGAAGTTTTTCAATAGGAAGAAAAAGCATGCACTTCTAGACCACGCCTACATCCATGCACACGCCTTTGTTCTCCGAAGAATCGTTTCAGTGCATTTTTAAATACGTATTTTATTGTTCATGCTAACAATAGACACCGTCAGACAATAAAACGTCAATAGCTCCATAAACACTGTGTCTACACACATCTGATTAATTGTTATTTACTCTAAATTATGGTTAGAAATACACACCACTTTAATTTAGAAAAAAGACTGACCTGTAGCTAAAATGTACTTGCCAATACTTGTCCTAACAGTATTGAGCCTTACCTGTAAAAAGTGATATTACATGTGTACTGTTATAGCTAGTTAGCTTGATGACGGACGTTCAGTAATCATCAGACATTAGCGGTCTTAAAGGTTCAACAGATTCTTAACCATCTAAAATATTAGATTAAAAATGAGAGTGTAGAAAAGAAAATGTCTTATGTAAGTGGATCAAAATGCAACTCAAAAGTCTTTTAAATCCATCAAACTCTCAGTGAGTCAGATTTACGTTATTTTTCCATTTTGAATTTCAATAACATTTTAGACATTGAACATTTAAATCAGCAGTGTTTGGTGCAAATAAGTTATAATAATACAGGTAAGGATGCAATGTAGCTAAAATACTACTTAGATTCAAAATTCAACATTCACTGCATTAATGCACATGAAATGCTTTTGAAGATAAAAATACATCTATTAATATAACGTAATTATTGCAGCACATTCAAAACTCAAAAGTTGTGTATGATTGCTGAAACTTAACTGCACCATACACAATTGTTTGTAGTGTTGCGTGTAATACAGCTGAAATGCTATTGAAATTTGAAACTTATAAAAGTTAATAAAAAGTAGTTACACCATTATATCCAAGAGCTAAAAGCTGACATCTCTCTGCAGCATACACAGCTGTTTTTGATGTACTATATAATGCAGCAGAAATATTATTGAAACTCAGTCTACAAAAATTAATACAATTTGTTACACCATTATATCCAAACTCCAAAGACTGTGCATCATTGCTGACACCTCACTGCACCATACACAGCTGTTTTTAGTGATGTGTGTAATGTGACTGAAATATTATTGAAATTCAGAATACATAAAAATAATAAAAAATAGTTACAGCAATATATCCATATTCCAAAGGCTGTGCATCATTGCAGACACCTTGCTGCACCATACACAGCTGTTTTTTAGTGCTGTATATAATGCAGCTGAAATATTATTGAATTTCAAAATACATAAAAATTAATAAAAAGCATTCACAGTAATATATTCAACATTAAAAGGCGCTGCATCATAGCTGACACCTCACTGCACCATACACAGCTGTTTTTAGTGATGTATGTAATGTGACTGAAATATTATTGAAATTCAAAATACATAAAAATTTATAAAAAGTAGTTACAGCAATATATTCCAAGTTTAAAGCAGCATCAGTGGGGTCAGGTTGTGAGGGTGAGGTTTGCACGGCGTTGTACAGCAGGAGGCTCAATGGTGGTAAGCCGGTCCAAAGGGCTGGCGAGCAGTGGCACCCGATCAAGGAGGAAGAGGCAGCAGCATCAGACGCACAGGATGGGCAGCTGTTCAACTCGGCAAAGAAAAGAAAGGAAAAACAAACAGAGAGTCAGTTCTGTAATGGGTGACTGATCACAGATTACAGTGTTAGCAGAGCAGCGGAGACTCTGTCAGGTATAGAACTGACAGGGAAAACTAATTATCAAAGGCTTGACTATACAAGTAAGTTTTTAGCTTAGACTTAAAGACTGAGGCTGTGTCTGAGTCCCAAACATTAACAGGAAGATTATTCCAAAGCTGGGGGGCTTTGTATGAGAAGACTTTCCCCCTAACTTAACTTTATTAATTCTAGGTACTAATAGTGAGCAGCACCTTGTGATCTAAGTAAGCGTGATGGTTCATAGTGAGAGAGAAGTTCACTCAGGTACTGAGGGGCGAGTCCGTTTAGTGCTTTGTAAGCCAGTAAGAGAATTTTATAATCAGTGCGAAATTTAACTGGTAACCAGTGTAAGGTTGATAAAACTGGGCGGATATGGTCAAGCTTTTTGGTTCTAGTAAGAACTCTGGCTGCAGCGTTCTGGACTAGCTGAAGCTTGTTAAGGCTTTTGCTGGGCCATCCAGCCAGCAGGGCATTACAGTAATCTAGCCTTGAAGTAATAAATGCATGAACTAACTTTTCTGCATCCTGTAGAGAGAATGCATTTCTTAATTTAACAATATTGCGGAGATGCAGGAAGGCTGTTCTAGTAATATTAGTTATATGTGCGTCGAAGGACAGATCAGGGTCTATAATGACACCAAGGTTTTTTACAGATGAGCTTGATGCAACTGAGAAATTGTTAAGTTTAAGTGTAAAATTAGACAGTTTGTTTCTTGCTGCTTTTGGACCAAGAAGCAGAACCTCCGTTTTATCCGAGTTTAGAAGGAGAAAGTTACTCGACATCCAGTCTTTCACATCTTTGATACAGTCCTCAATCTTGCTAAGTTTAATTTTATCATCCGGGTCGCTTGCTAAATATAACTGAGTCTCATCGGCATAGCAGTGGAAATTTATGCTGTGTTTACTGATAATGGTGCCCAGTGGAAGCATATATAATATGAATAATACAGGTCCTAAAACAGAGCCTTGTGGAACACCATACTTTACTTTTGTGAGGGCAGATGATTCACCGTTTATATTAACAAACTGGAAAGAGCTGTTCCTGTTACCCCTACAAGGTTTTCTAGTCTATCTACTAAGATAGCATGGTCTATTGTGTCAAATGCCGCACTAAGATCGAGGAGGACTAACAAGGACACATTTTCTTGGTCAGAAAATAATAATAGATCATTTACAATTTTTACTAGTGCTGTCTCTGTACTATGATGTGACCTAAAGCCAGATTGAAATTTTTCATGCATTTAATTCCTATGCAAATAGGAGCATAATTGTCTTGCTACAACTTTTTCCAGGATCTTAGATATAAAGGGGAGATTTGAGATGGGTCTATAGTTTGATAGTTTGCATGGATAGAGGTTAGCATTTTTATAATCAGCGGTCTAATTACTGCTAGTTTAAGAGATTTTGGCATGTACCCAAGGCTAAGAGAAGAGTTTATTATTGACAGAATAGGCTTGGTTATTTCTGGCAAAATTTCCTTGAGTAAACCTGTAGGATTCGGATCTAACATACTAGGATTTTGCGGAAGAAACTGTTTTAACTAGTTCTCTTGGAGTAAGGTAAACGATTCTAGCCTCTCTGCAGGGATTATAATATTTTCAAGATTGAGGCTGGCATTATAAGGCAGCAGGTCTGTAGAGTTTAATTGTGTATTCTGAATTTTCTGCCTAATTTTTTTCAATTTTATCACTAAAGAAGTCAATAAAATCATTGCTGCTATAGGCTGATGGTATCTGGGGTTCACTAACTGTTTTATTCTCTGTTATTTTAGAGATTGTGCTGAAAAGTAATCTAGGATTATTCTTATTGCTTTCTATGAGAGAGGAGAGATAGGCTGAGCGTGCTGCAGTAAGTGCTCTTCTATAGTCTATAAGGCTCTCCTTCCAGGCGGACTGGAACACTTCTAGCTTAGTCAGGCGCCATTTTCGCTCAAGTTGTCTGGCAGTCTGTTTTATAGCCCGAGTGTGATCATTATACCAAGGGGCGAGTTTTTTCTGCCTTACTATTTTACTTTTTAATGGAGCCACACTATCTAGAGTAGATCGAAAATTTTCCTCTAAGAGCTTGGTCATAATATCTAACTTGGTAGGATCAGATGGACAGCTGCCAGAAGCTGATAATTTTGGAAGGTTTCTAATAAAGCTACCAGCTGTGGAGGGAGTTATTGTCTGCTTGATACAATAACATGGTGATGAACGCATATTACCACTAAAGTGAATTTCATATGAGATTAAGTAATGATCTGAGACTGCTGTGCTCTGGGGAGAATGGCTAAGGTATCTATGTCTACACCAAAGGTCAGTATTAAGTCTAGAGTGTGGTTGTGGTAGTGTGTGGGCCCCTTTATGATTTGGGTGAAACCTATGGAGTCTATGATATGTAGTACATCTTCAGGATTGTCAAAGTGGATATTAAAATCTCCGACAACTATTATTTTATCTGAAAGCGTTATTAGACTTGATAGAAACTTAGAGAATTCCTGTAAGAACTGAGAATACGGCCCTGGCGGCCTGTAAAAATTGTAATTAGTGAAAAGGAATTTTTATTTGTTTCTTGATCACTTATATTAAGAAAAAGAACTTCAAAAGAAGAGAATTTATAGCCTACTTTCTGGCTCACGCCTAAAGCTTTAGTATGGATGGTTGCTATACCTCCACCTCGGCCGCTTAAACGAGGGCTATGTGCCTAGCTGTAGCCTGGGGATGTGGCTTTGTTTAGACAAAGTAGTCATCGGGTCTAATCCACGTTTCTGTGAGACACAGAGCATCAAAACCATGATCGGTAATAATTTCATTTACAACGACGGCTTTATGAGTAAGGGATCTTATGTTAAGCAGTCCATACACAGCTGTTTTTAGTGATGTATATAATACAGCTGAAATATTATTAAAATTCAAAATACATAATTAATAAAAAGTAGTTACAGCGATATATCCAAAATCCAAAGGCTGTGCATCATTGCTGACACTTTGCTGCACCATATACAGCTGTTTTTAATGTTGTAAATAATGCAAATGAAATATTATTGAAATTCAAAATACATAAAAATTAATAAAAGTAGTTACAGCAATGTATCCAAAATCCAAAGGCTGTGCATCATTGCGGACACCTCACTGCACCATACAGTTATTTTTAGTGTTGTATATAAGATGGCTGAAATATTATTGAAATTCAAAATACATAAAAATTAATATAAAGTATTTTTTGCATTACATCCAAAATCCAAAGGGTGTGCATCATTGCTGACACCTCACTGCACCATACAGTTATTTTTAGTGTTGTATATAAGATGGCCAAAATAATATTGAAATTCAAGATAAGTAAAAAATAAAGAAAAATAATAATAAAAAAAATATAATATTTATTGCATTATATCCAAAGTCCAAAAGGTGTGTATGACTGCTGACACTTCACTACATTGTACACAATTGTTTGTAGTGCTGTATGTAATGTGACTTGAATATAATTGAAATTCAAAATATATCAAAAAGTATTTGAGATATTGCTTTAGATCCAAAATCCAAAAATTGTGCATGATTGGTGATACCTAGCTGCACCATACACAGTTATTTTTGGTGTTGTATGTAATGTGGCTGAAATATTATTGAAGTTCAAAATAAATAATTTATATAAAGTAATTATTGCATAACATCCAAAATCCAAAAGTTGTGTATGATTGCTGACATCTTGCTGAACCATACACAATGATTTTAGTGATGTATGTAATGTGGTTGAAATGCTATTGAAATTCAAAATACATAAACATTGATATAAAGTAGCTATTGCTTTATATCCAAAATTAAATTGGATTTTGGATATAATGCAATAACTACTTTCTATTCATTTTTATATATTTTATATATTGCTGTAACTACTTTTTATTATTTTTTATGTATTTTGAATTTCAATGATTTCAGCTGCATTATTTACAATGTTAAAACAGCTGTGTATGGTGCAGCAAGGTGTCAGCAATGATGCACAGCCTTTGGATTTTGGAATATATTGCTGTAACTACTTTTTATCGAATTCAAAATGGAAAAAAAAATTCAAGATTTAAAACTTAAATCTGACTCAGTGTTTGATGGATTTAAAAAACTTTTGATTTGCAATTTGATCCACTTAAATAAGACATTTTCTTTTCTACACTCTCATTTTTTAAACGAATACTTTAGATGGTGAAGGATCTGTTGAATCTTTAAGACTGCTAATGTCTGATGATTACTGAACCTCCGTCATCAGCTAACTAGCTATATCAGTATACAGGTAATATCCGGTTTTACAGGTAAGGTATGCTCGGTACTGTTAGGACAAGTATTGGCAAGTACATTTTAGTTACAGGTTAATTTAAAGTCCTTTTTCTAAATTAAAGTGGTGTTTATTTCTAACCATAATTTAGAGCAAATAACACAATCAGATGTGTGTAGACACAGTGTTTATGGAGCTATTGACGTTTTATTGTCTGACGGTGTCTATTGTTAGCATGAACAATAAAATATGTATTTAAATGCACTGAAACGATTCGGAGGAGAACAAAGGCGTGTGCATGGATGTAGGTGAGGTCTACAAGTGCATGCTTTTTCTTCCCATTGAAAAACTTGTCTCAGTTCTATGGTATTAACACAAAAAGAGCGGTACGTTAAATATCACCCAAACTGCAAAAGAAAAGGTGTGCGTCACTCTCTGTGGTCGTACTGTCATGAATATGTAAGGCTTTGCTGACTACCGTAGTCCGATCAAATGTTATTAGCGCCGAAAAGACGAATATCGAAAATAAAACTAACTTTACCGTGGTAGCGGTCGATCGCTTTGCAACTCCAAAAATAATAATCACAGATTAATTTAGTAGTAGTGCGATGTATATGTCTTGGCTTTCAAGTGTAACTGCGTTACGTCCACCTATTATCCACAGAGGTAGAATGCTTTGCAACAACACAAAAATAATATTCACAGATTAATTTAGGCGTGTTAGTGCTATGTATATGTCGTGGTTTCCATGTGATTCTGCTTTAGGACCCTCAACAATCCACAGCGGTCGATTGATTTTCAACTACAAAAATAATATCAACAGATTAATTTAGGCGTGGTAGTGCGATGTATGTGTCTTGGCTTTCATGCGTTTCTGCGTTAGGTCTCTATTGTTCACAGTAGTCGACCGCTTTGCAACTAAATTAAAATGGTATTCACAGTTTAATTCACGCGAGGTAGCGCGATATATATGTCTTGGCTTTCATGTGTTTCTGCGTTAGGTCCCAATATTATCCACAGAGGTTGATCGCTTTGCAACTCCAAAAATAATATTCACAGATTAATTTAGGCATGGTATTGCGACGTATATGTCTTGGCTTGCATGTGTTTGTGTTCGTTACGTCTAACGACGTATTATTTTTTTTCCTCTATTTTCTGTCTTGCACAGGCTTCCGCTCTCGTCAGCTTCTTACTCTCCCATCTATCATCGCCGCCAGTTGCTGGTGCTTAGGGAGGTGTAATGGGGCACGCCGATTGGCTGAGCTGAGATCGGGGCAAGAGCTTATAAGCCTGTTGACCGGTTTCCTCATGGCTCCTCCTCCTTCCCTTGACGTTGTCACCAGACTAGCCAGACCAAGAAGTTCCAACACGGAGTAATTGGGCCTACTCTCCGTTTGTTTGCTAGTCTATTGTGATGTTTTGTGTTGTGTTAAACTGTCCACTGTGGTGGTATGTAAAGCCTTTTCTTAAGAGACTTAGACTTTTAGATTGGAAGCTGTAGGGGTGTAGCCTTATTTTTTGGGGGTTTGTCTTGGTTTTTGTTGAGGGAGTTAAGTTTTTGTATTTTTGTTTTTGTTCTGTTTAGGTAAGTTACTTGATTTGTGGAGGTGTAATTTTCTTTGGTCTTTTGGCTGAGACCACTCCTGAAGCTTACACATTCCACATTCCACAATAAAACTCATGAGACTAGCAATTTGTGTTTGAGTGTGATTGGTCTGGCGGGTTAGTAATGGGAAGTTGGGGGAGACATTTTTATGTTGCGGCCTATCCTAGATGGGTCGTAACACATACAAACAAATCAATAGCTTCTTTAGCAATGGGACCACATTTGTCAAACCACATGCATTGAATAGATCCCCATTATTAAAACTAAATACAGCAAGCAGGATTTGAATTAAGTCTTGGCTTGAATCATAATTTATATTTCATTAACAAAAAAAAACCAATAGCTTCTTTACCAAAGGGCCCACATTTGTCACAGCACATGCATTTAAGAGTACCCCATTACTGTATCTAAATTAAGCAAGCAGCATGTGAAGTAACTGCTGCATTGAATTTTAATTAATATTTTACGTACCAAAAATTCAATATCTTCGTTGTCAAAGGGCCTGACTTTGTGAAACCACATGCATTTAATAGCTCCCTGTTATTGTAACTAAATACAATAAGCAGAATTTGAATTAAGTCTTGGGTAGAATTATAATTAATATTTCACATACACAAAATTTAATAGTTTTTTCCCCAAAGGGCCCACATTTGTCAAACCATATATATTAAATAGGTCCCCATTATTGTAACTAAACACATGAAGTTGATACTGAAGTAAGTGCTGTGTTGAATTATAATTAAGATTTTATTAACAAAAATTAATTAGCTTCTTTATCCAAAGGCCCAAAATTGTCAAATCACATATATTGAATATTTCCCTATTATTGTAAATAAATACAGCAACCAGAATGTGAAGTAACTACTGCGTTGAATTATAATTAATATTTTACATACAAAAAATTCAATATCTTCTTTATCGAAGGGTCCACCTTTGTCAAACCACATGCATTTAATAGTTCTTCAAAACTGTAACTAAGTACAGCGAGCAAAATTTGAATTAAGCCTTGGGTTGAGTTATAATTAATATTTCATTAATAAAAATTCAATAGATTCTTTACTAAACCACCCACATTTGCCAAACCACATCCATTGGATCGTTTCCTATTTAAATAACTAACTACAGCAAGCAAAATTTGAAGTAAGTGTTGCATTGAATTAGAATGAATATTTCATTAACAAAAAATGCAATAGCTTCTTTACCAAAGTGGCAAATTTTGTCAATCCACATACATTAAATAGTTTCCCTTTATTGTAACTAATTACAGCAAGCAGGATGTGAAGTAACTGCTGCATTGAATTATAATTTATAATTTATATTTTACTTTCAAAAAAATTCTATATGTTCTTTATTGAATGGTCCATTTTTGTCAAACCACATGCATTGAATAGATCCCCATTATTAAAACTAAATACAGCAAGCAGAATTTGAATTAAGTCTTGGGTTGAATTATAATTAATATTTTATCAACAAAAAATTCAATAGCTTCTTTACCAAAGGGCCCACATTTTTCACACCACATGCATTGAGTAGTTCCCCTCTATTGTAACTAACTACAGCAAGCAGAATTTGAAGTAAGTGTTGGGTTCAATTTTAATAAATACTTTATTCAGAAATATTCAATAGCTTTTTTATTGAAGGGCCCACATTTGTAAAACCAAATGCATTGAAGAGTACCCTATTATTGTAACTATCTTCAGCAAGCAAAATATTAAGGAAGTGCTGCATTGAATTCTAATTAATATTTTATTAGCATAAAATTCAATAGCCTCCTTACCAAAAGGCCCACATTCGTCAAACCACATGCATTGAATAGTTCCCCATGATTGTAACTAACTACAGCAAGCATAAACTCACAGGGCCTCTATCAGTTAAAGCTGAATTTTCTCATTTTCTGAAATAAGAGCTTGATATATTTCATGAAAGTTTCACTGTGAAAGTTTCAAACCATGTTGTATTAGTCGAGTAAAATCTCTGTTAAAGTTATACTGTGTTTTTCACAAAACTCAGTCACCCACAAGCACTTTTTTCTTTTTCTCAGAGCCCAACTGATTATATTAACGCTGTAAGCATTTTGTGGCTAGTCTTCACATTTAAGCTAAGAGCTCCTGAGGTACCACAAACAGGAGGCTGAAAGTATCATGTGAATACTCTATGTCCTGTGGCTTGCTGGTATGAATTATGTGTCAGAGAACCAAAGTTTGTTGGCTCAAATCTCATTTGAGGTCTCACTTTTGCATGTTTTCAAGGTGAAAAGCATGTTGGCATGTTGTTGACAAAGATGGTAACTCAGGAATCTCAAAGACAAATATCCCCCCCAAAATAAATTCTGTGTAAGACCTGTTATATAACAGGCAGGTATAAATGATGTTTCTGTGACTAGAAGGTTGTTAATTGGTTTGTATTTCCATCAGGAATCTCCATGTCACAGTGGTGGTGAAAAACACACAGGGTCAAGGGCGCATGAGGTGTAAGGAAGGCCAGAGGGCATTACCCAAGAAGCAAGGATATGAATGTTTGTTTGTCCCATCCTCACCTAGGTTGGGGCCACACCAGAATTGAACCCACAACCCCCCATATCTCAGACCAAGCTTTTCCCACCAAGCCACCATGTTTCATACACTCAGCAAATTTTTTGTGTGTATGTCTTTAAGATCCCAAAAAACACAGAAAAAATCACATTCATGCTCCTAAACATTTGGAGGAAATTTCCAGTTAATTTTAATGCCTTTGAATGAAAATTAAGGAATTTTATGAACAGCTGAAAAACGCATATGAAGGTAAGACTATAGCCTTACGTATTTTGGTAAATTTGGAGCTATATCGAAAGTCCATTTTATAAAGAAATTTGAATTATTCTGGACAAAATACATAATTTGGAGGAATTTTCCAACTAATTTTGATGCTGTGAAATGACAACTAAGGAAATTTATGAACAGGTGAAAAAGGCACATGAAAGTTAGACCACAGTCTTACGTATTTGGGTCAATTTGGTGCTATATCGAATGTACATTTTATGAAGAAAGTTGAATTATTTTGAACAAACTACATCATTTGGAGAGATTTTCCAGTTAAATTTGAGTTCTTAGAGTGAAAATTAGACATTTATGAATGGTCAAAAAATGCACATGAAGATAAGACTATAAACTTACGCATATTGAGAAATGTGAGGCTATATTGAATGTACATTTGTGACGGTGCAAAAGAATTCATATGCTCTTCATACAATGAAAAATGCAAACAGGGTTTTATTAGCGTTCAGCAAAGGCGTGGTCAAAAAACAAGTGTGGGTCGTAGCCAAAAAGCACCAGAGAATCACCAAAGTGATCATAACAGCCGTTACCAGACAGCCAAAACAAAGGGAATGAGCAGATATCGTAGTTGAAAATACAAGCCAAAAGGGTCAAAAACACAGGTCCAAAAACAAGCCGGCAAAGTACAAAAAGGGGCAAGCAAAAGACAAGGTCAGGAAAACAAAGAATGGGTCATAACAGGCAGTAACAAACAGATTAGTTAACACTTAGTATGTTCAGAGAGAAGCAATACCTCGCAATGACTATAACTAAAGCCCAGGCTTAAATACTAAGCTAAATAAGTCATAAGACAACAAACACCGGTACACGGTATTAATAATCAGGGGATTGCAAGCACTGATAGGTGTGCAAGTGATTGTTCAAAGTCATGTGATCTCCCTGAGGGATTGTGGGAAATGGAGTCCGTTCTGGACTCAGTGTCCAAGGGAAGTTGCTGACGCATGTGATCCCCATCAACGCATTCTGGGAAATGCAGTGCAAAGCAGCTTGAGGCGTGACACATGAAGGTAAGACGATAGCTTCATGTATATTGGCAAATGTGGCACAATAATAATTGTACATTTTTTGAAGGAATTTTTATTTTTTGTTTGACAAAAACAACTATTGATGCCTTGGAGTGAAATTTAAGGGAATTCATGAATGGGCAAAAAAGGACACAAACGTAAGACTATAGCGCAATATTGAATGTACACTTTGTGAAAGAATTTGGTTTTTTTGCACAAAATACATCATGTGGAGGCATTTTCCAACAACCTTTGATGCCTTTGAGTGAAATTTAAAGGGAATTCATGAACATAAGACCATGGACACATGTATTTTGGCTATTTTGGGACATAATTTAATGTATATTTTATGATGGAATTAGAATTTCTTGGACAAAATACATCATGTGCAGACTTTGTCAAACAAATTTTGATGCCTTGAGGTGGATATTAAGATAATTTATGAACTGTCAAAAAGACCCACGAGAGTAAGACTGTAGCATTATGTATTTTGGGGAATTTGGCGTAATATCAATTGTACATTTTGTGAATGAATTTTAATTTTTTGGACAAAATACATGATGTTTATACATGTAGCGCCCCTACACCGAGTCATGGTAAATATCTGAACTTGGCTAAATGTCCCGTTAGGGTGCCCTGGGTTCTGTTAATGTGGTTTAGTAGCTCTGAATGAACTTACTGCTTGTTTATGGATAGATTCTAGCTTAAGGATTGTAAAAAGTATACCTTGGCGGTGCCTCCAATAAATTAGGTAGACGGGAACTATGCTAGTACCCCCTTCTGATGAAATAAACAGCACTTAGAATACTTACATGTACAATGTATATAGGTATTGGATTTAATACACCTCAAAGACACAATATAAACACTCTCAAGAAAATAAAAGGGTAAACTCACATAGAAACTGTATGGCTCAGAAATCTCTAATTCACAAACCTGCTCTTAAAAGAGTTTAACCCAAAAGTATAGCTTAAAAGTAAGGCAAGTTAAAGACAGAGCTATTGCTCTCCACTGTTGTTAGAAACAATCCCCACATCAAGGATGGGGCGGGTGTGCTTGCGTGCGCTCGTGTGTGCTCACGGGGCTCGGAGTGGCTAGGCTAGTCGGTTGAGGCGGCCAACAGTGCAGACTCCCATGGTGCCAGTGGAAGTTTGGCCTTTCCAGTCACCCAAACCGCTAACTGGTGATGGCTGAGCGTTGAGCGAGGTCTATAACTAACTTGGTTGGACAGGAGAAGGCTTGGTTGAGCTAACCAAAAAGTCCAATATTAGCTATCACACGACGCTGGCGGCCAGTCTGAGCTAGGCTAGCAGGCAGTTAAATGAGTGTCAAACTTGTTAGCTAAACTGCTATAAGTGTAATTACACAACATTACCATCTCTTTCCTTGTCTCACAGTTGTTTTCATGATATCGAGCTGATAACACAACTGTAATATTAGAGCAGTGGTTCCGTTAATCACAGAATCACTGTGGAACGTTCTCGGTCTCCTCTCCTCGCTCTTTCCCTTCCCCCCTCGTCCCCCTAGCCCCCACCCCTTTCTCCCTGCACAGCCACTGAGAGAGAGCTCAGGTCACGAACTGAAACCAAATTAAAAGAAGGGAGAAGAAACAAAGACAAAGAATACAACGTAGATTATCAATATTAAACCAAATTTACATGAACTATTTTAAAGGAACGAAACTCCTATGACTGATTATTTAGCAGGTTTACATACATTTTCCAACAAATGTTGAGACCTTGGGGTGAATATTAAGGGAATTTATGAACGGTCAAAAAACGCAAACGAAGGAAAGACTATAGCCTTAGGTATTTTGTAAAATTTGGTGCATTATCAAATGTACATCTAATGAATTAATTTGAATTGTTTGGACAAAGTACTTCATGTGCAGAAATTTCTGAACAAATTTTGATGACTTAGAGTGATTATTTGCAGAATTTATGAACGGTCAGAAACACACACGATGGTAAGACTATAGCCTTAGCATTTTGTTAAATTTGGCGCATTATGTTCAGGTTATGATGCAATTTGAATTTTTTGTACAAAAAACATCATGTGCAGACCTTTTCATACAAATTTGGTGTGATGTGGCAACAGAATACAGACGCTCGCGGATGTAAAAACGACAAGTTTTAATATAATCGAGCAAACAAAGCAAAAAGGGCAGAGCTGAAGTCAGGGTCAAAAACAGGCAGTAAGGTTCAAAACACGGTTCAGTCCAAATCAGGCAACAGAACAAAAGGATCAGGCAAAAGACAAAGTCAAGAAGAACAAAATATAGGTCAGCAAAACAGAATACAGGCAGTCAGAAAAACAAGCGCTCAGTAGGTCGTAACGATACAATACTTCGCAATGAACCTAACTCAAGCCCGGGCTTATAAAGGAGACTAACTAGTCATATGATTAAGTTCACAGGTGTTCTCAGTTAGTATTCTGGGGAGTTTGAGCGCTGATTGGAGTACGGGCGAGAGTCAGGAGTCATGTGATCTCCCCTTGAATTGTGGGCAATGGAGTCCATGTCTGAATCCGAGTCGGAGGGAAGTTGCTCGGTCACGTGACTTCCCTGAGGATTCTGGGAAATGGAGTCCGTCTCCTTGTCAAAGTTTGCTGAATGCGTGACATTTGGATGTCTTGGGGTGAATATTAAGGGAATTTATGAACGGTCAAAAAACACACGAAGGTAAGAGTATAGACTTAGGCATTTTGGGAAATTTGGCGCAATATCATATGTTCATTTTATGATGGAATTTGAATTGTTTGGACAAAATATTTTTTATACATTTTCCAACACATTTTGATACCTTGGGGTAAATATTAAGTGAATGTCTGAACCGTGAAAAAACGCACACGAAGGTAAATTTATAGTGTTAGGTATTTTGGGAAATTTGGTGCAATATCAAATGTTCATTTTATGATGGAAATTGAATGTTTTGGACAAAATACATCATTGTCGTACATTTTAAAACACATTTTGATGCCTTGGGGTGAATATTAGGGGAATTTATGAACAGTTAAAAAACTCACGAAGGTAAGACTATAGCCTTAGGTATTTTGGGAAATTTGGCGCAATATCACATGTTCATTTTATAATGTAATTTGAATATTTTGGACAAAATACATCATGTGCAGCCTTTGTCCAATGAATTTTGATGCCTTGGGGTGAATATTAAAGGAATTGATGAACAGTCAAAAAACGCACATGAACGTAAGACTATATAGCCTTATGCATTTTGGCAAATTTAGTGTAATATCAAATGTACATTTTGTGATGGAATTTAAATTTTTGAACAAAATACATCATATGGACACATTTTCCATCTTCGCAATATTGCCAGAATAAGAAATGCCTTATCGCTACACGATGCAGAAACATTAGTACATGCCTTTATTACCTCAAGGCTAGACTATTGTCACGCACTACTATCAGGATGCACCAGCAGGAATTTAAGTAAACTTCAACTAGTTCAAAATGCTGCAGCCAGGGTTCTCACTAAAACTAGAAAATTTGATCATATCAGTCCAGTTCTATCATCACTCCATTGGCTGCCTGTTAAATTCCGTATAGATTACAAAATTCTTTTATTGACGTATAAAGCCCTACATGGGCTCGCTCCTGAGTACCTGCAAGACCTTATTTCCCATTACGAGCCACCACGATTACTCAGATCACAGAGTGCTGGCTTTTTAATAGTTCCCAGAATTCAGAAGGTTTCATCTGGGGGAAGAGCCTTTTCTTATAAAGCCCCCAAACTCTGGAATGATCTTCCAGAAAATGTTCGGGACTCAGACTCAGTCGCAATATTCAAATCTAGGCTGAAAACTCATTTGTTTAGTTTAGCTTTTGGTAGCTAATGTTTCCCCTTGGATAAAGGCAGCAGATCCAGGGGTCCATGGACGCAGGGAATTATAGTAAACTGAGACTGGTGCTGTCGTCCCGCCGCTCACCTGCGAACACTCAGGTTTGTGGACGGTGGAGCGGAGGGATGCCAGATTGTTTCAGGGTGCTCCCGTGTCTGTGTGCCCTTTTGGTTCTCTCCTTTTAGTTAAGCTGTTATAGTCAGATCTGCCGGAGTCGTTAGCCACACTCTGGAAATGTTTTACATACTACTATACATACACCCATACAGAACTAAACTAACTCCATTTCCCTACCTTTCTTCCGAGAAAACGACTGCCCACCTGTCCGGCCGGACACTGCTGGATGATTGTTTGTAGAGCTCTCCGGCTACCCGCTTCAGACCAGTTACCCACAACCCAGTCACCGCCACCTGCCTTGGACTGGCTGCCCACTCTACACTGAAGTCTCCTAACTATTACTATCTCCTAACTATTACTACTACTACTATTAATATTAGTAGAATAATAATTTTGTACGTAGTTTGACCAGAGGAGGATGGGTCCCCCCATGTGAGCCTTGGTTCCTCCCAAGGTTTCTTCCTCAACTGAGGGAGTTTTTCCTTGCCACTGTCGCCCCTGGCTTGCTCACCTGGAGGATTTACATTTCATGTTGAAACTTTGTTCTAAACGGATTTCTGTGAAGCTGCTTTGTGACAACATCAGTTGTAAAAAGCGCTATACAAATAAATTTGATTTGATTTGATTTGATTTGATTTTCCAACAAATTTTGATGCCTTGTCTTTAACATTAAGGGAATTTATGAATAATCAAAAAACGCACACGGGGAGTATAGCCTTAGGTATTTTGGGAAATTTAGTACATTATGAAATGTGCATTTTATGATGGAATTTGAATTTTTTTTGACAAAATACATCATGTGCAGACATTTTCCAACACATTTTGATGCCTTCGGGTAAATATTTAGTTTATTTATGAACGGTCAAATCACGCACACAAAGGTAAGACTAGAGCCAAAGGGATTTTGCCAAATTTAGAACAATATCTAATGTTTATTTTATGATGGAATTTGAATTATTTGGACAAAAAACAAAAAGTGCAGACGTTGTAAAATAAATTTTGATGCCATGCGGTCAATATTAAGGGAATTTATGAATGGCAAAAAATGCACACAAAAACTATAGCTTTAGGTATTTTGGGAAATGTGGCTAAATATCAAATGTACATTTCATGAATGAATTTTAATTTTTTGGACAAAACACATCATGTGCAGACATTTTACAACAAATATTGATACCGTTCAGAAATTCCCTTAATATTCACTCCAAGGCATCAAAATGTGTTGGAAAATGTATGACCATGATGTATTTTGTCCAAACAATTCAAATTCCTTCATAAAATGAACCTTTCATGTTTCGCCAAATTTCCCAAAATGCATAAGGCTATATAGTCT
>NW_023494931.1:0-41595 GCF_904425465.1 Colossoma macropomum
CTCTCTCACACTCACTATCAAACCCTCTCACACTCACTATCAAACCCTCTCACACTCACTATCAAATCCTCTCACACTCACTATCAAACCCTCTTACACTCACTATCAAACTCTCTCACACTCACTATCAAACCCTCTCACACTCACTATCAAACTCTCTCACACTCACTGTCAAACTCTCACATTCACTATCAAACTCTCACACTCACTATCAAACCCTCTCACACTCACTATCAAACCCTCTCACACTCACTATCAAACTCTCTCACACTCACTATCAAACCCTCCCACACTCACTATCAGTCTCACAATCAGTATCAAACCCTCTCACACTCACTATCAAACTTTTCACATACACTATCAAACCCTCTCACACTCACTATCAAACTTCTCACACACACTATCAAACCTTTCACACTCACTATCAAACTCTCTCACACTCATCATCACTCTCTCACACTCACTATCAAACCCACTCACACTATCAAACTCTCTCACACTCACCATCAAACTCTCTCACACTTACTATCAAACCCTTTCACACTCACTATCAAACCCTCTCACACTCACTATCAAACTCTCACTCACTATCAAACTCTCTCACACTCACTATCAAACTCTCGCACTCACTATCAACCTTTCTCACTCTCACTATTAAAGTCTCTCACACTCACTATCAAACTCACACTAACCATCAAACTCTCTCACACCCACTATCAAACTATCACACTCACTGTCAAACTCTCACACTCACTATCAAACTCGCTCACACTCACTATCAAACCCTCTCACACTGACTATCAAACTGTCTCACACTCACTATCAAACCCTCTGACACTATCAAACTCTCACACTCACTATGAAACCACTCACACACACTACCAAACCTCTCACACTCACTATCAAACTGTCTCACACACACTATCAAACTCTCACACTCACAATCAAACCCTCTTGACACTCACTATCAAACTCTCTCACAGTCACTATGAAACTCTCTCACACTCACTATCAAACTCTCTCACACTCACTATCAAACTGTCTCACACTCACTATTAAACTCTCTCATACTCACTATCAAACTCTCACAATAACCATCAAACTCTCACATTGACTCTCAAACTCTCACACTCACCATCAAACTCTCTCACACTCACCATCAAACTCTCACACTCACTATCAAACTTTCTAACACTCACTATCAAACTCTCTCACACTCACTATCAAACTCTCACACTCACTATCAAACCCTCCCACACTCACTATCAGTCTCACAATCACTATCAAACCCTCTTACACTCACTATCAAACTCTATCACATTCACTATCAAACCCTCCCACACTCACTATCAAACTGTGTCACAATCACTATCAAACCCTCTCACACTCACTATCAAACTCTCTCACACTCACTATCAAACCCTCTCACACTCACTATCAAACCGTCTCACACTTACTATCAAACCCTCTCACACTCACTATCAAACCCTCTCACACTCACTATCAGACCCTCTCACACTCACTATCAAACCGTCTCACACTTACTATCAAACCCTCTCACACTCACTATCAAACCCTCTCACACTCACTATCAAACTTCTCACACACACTATCAAACCTTTCACACTCACTATCAAAGTCTCTCACACTCATCATCACTCTCACACTCACTATCAAACCCACTCACACTATCAAACTGTCTCACACTCATTATCAAACTCTCTCACACTCACTATCAAACTCTCTCACACTTACTATCAAACCCTTTCACACTCACTATCAAACTGTCTCACACTCACTATCAAACTCTCACACTCACTATCAAACCCTCTCACACTCACTATCAAACTCTCATACTATCAAACTCTCTCACACTCACTATCAAACTCTCGCACTCACTATCAAACTCTCTCACACTCACTATTAAACTCTCTCACACTCACTATCAAACTCACACTAACCATCAAACTCTCTCACACTCACTATCAAACTCTCACACTCAATATCAAACGCTCTCACACCCACTATCAAACTCTCACACTCACTGTCAAACTCTCTCACACTCACTATCAAACTCTCTCACACTCACTATCAAACCCTCTCACACTCACTATCAAACTCTCACACTCACTATCAAACTCTCTCACACTCACTATCAAACTCTCACACTGACTATCAAACCCTCTGACACTATCAAACTCTCACACTCACAATGAAACCACTCACACACACTACCAAACCTCTCACACTCACTATCAAACTCTCTCACACTCACCATCAAACTCTCTCTCACTCACATCACACTCTCTCACACTCACTGTCAAACCCTCTCACACTATCAAACTGTCTCACACTCAATATCAAACCCTCTCACACTCACTATCAAACCCTTTCACACTCACTATCAAACTCTCCCACTCACTATCAAACCCTCTCATACTCACTATCAAACTCTCTCACACTCACCATCAAACTCTCATACTCACTATCAAACTCTCTCACACTCATTATTAAACTCTAAGGCTTTCTTGATAGTGAGTGTGAGAGAACTTGATGGTCCTGTTCTCTGATTGGCCCAGAGAGTTATCATTTAAATGAGCAGTTTCTTATTCGCTCAAAGTCAAATATGCCCGTCCCCCACGTGCGGTAGTTCACTCTTAAAAACAGACAGTTCTTCAAAGGTCCCCACAGCGGGACTCTGTGTTCCGCTTTAGGTCCTGATGTGCTGTCTGTTGTGAAGGAGAAACGAGGATTAACCGTTATTTTCACACAGAAACAACCGAAATTGCAAGTATAATCTGAAGCCCCTGCGAGAGGCGCGTGCACACGAAGGGGAGTCAGGATTCTGCTCAACCCCGACAAACAGGCCTGATTTCAGTGATTTCTGAGTTTCTGAGTCCAGGTTCTCCCTCTGCACGTCTACCTCGGGTTAAAGTGATGGATTTTTAAATTTGGATACGTAATTTGCGGCCCTTTATTCCATTGTTGTTTGTTTGTTATTTAATTTTATGCTTAGTTTGTGAAACAAAGCTATTTTGTGATTTTTCCACTGACAATAACAGAATAAAAGCCGAGAACACGCGGACCGCTATAGCACCAAAAAGTCTTCAGTCAAACCACCTACAGCACATTGTCTATTGAAGAACCATTTCACCATGCAAACAGCTCTTTAATCAGGCAAATGGTTGTTTTTGTGTTCCTATTTCCATATAGAACCACTGTCTTTACTAAAGGACCTCTGAAGAACCATCTGTTTTTAAGAGTGAACTACCGCACGTGGGGGACGGGCATATTTGACTATGAGCGAATCAGAAACTGCTAATTTAAATGATAACTCTCTGGGCCAATCAGACAACGTGACCATCAAGTTTTCTCATACACTCGATCAAGTCCTCTCACACTCACTATCAAGAACACCTTAGAGTTTCATAGTGAGTGTGAGAGAGTAATTAGCATTACTGCTACTGAGTGCTGATTGGTTAGCATTACTGCTACTGAGAACTGATTGGTTAGCATTACTGCTACTGAGAACTGATTGGTTAGCATTACTGCTACTGAGAGCTGATTGGTTAGCATTACTACTGCTGAGCACTGATTGGTTAGCATTACTGCTACTAAGTGCTGATTGGTTACCATTACTGCTACTAAGTGCTGATTGATTAGCATTATTGCTACTGAGTGCTGATTGGTTAGCATTACTGCTACTGAGAGCTGATTGGTTAGCATTACTACTGCTGAGAACTGATTGGTTAGCAGTACTGCTACTGAGTGCTGATTGGTTAGCATTACTGCTACTGAGAGCTGATTGATTAGCATTACTGCTACTGTGTGCTGATTGGTTAGCATTACTGCTACTGAGAGCTGATTGGTTAGCATTACTACTGCTGAGAGCTGATTGATTAGCTTTACTGCTACTGAGAGCTGATTGGTTAGCATTACTGCTACTGAGAACTGATTGGTTAGCATTACTGCTACTGAGTGCTGATTGGTTAGCATTACTGCTACTGAGTACTGATTGGTTAGCATTACTGCTACTGAGTGCTGATTGGTTAGCATTACTGCTACTGAGTGCTGATTGATTAGCATTACTGCTACTGAGTGCTGATTGGTTAGCATTACTGCTACTGAGAGCTGACTGGTTAGCATTACTACTGCTGAGTACTGATTGGTTAGCATTACTGCTACTAAGTGCTGATTGGTTAGCATTACTGCTACTGAGAGCTGATTGGTTAGCATTACTACTGCTGAGAACTGATTGGTTAGCATTACTACTACTGAGTGCTGATTGGTTAGCATTACTGCTGCTGAGTGATTGGTTAGCATTACTGCTGCTGAGTGATTGGTTAGCATTACTGCTGCTGAGTGATTGGTTAGCATAACTGCTGCTGAGTGATTGGTTAGCATTACTGCTGCTGAGTGATTGGTTAGCATTACTGCTGCTGAGTGATTGGTTAGCATTACTGCTAATGAGTACTGATTGGTTAGCATCACTGCTACAGATTCTGCGCTCAGACACCAAATTTTATCCTGATTTTTTTTAGATACTTCTTTCAATTTTACCAAACAATCTTTCTTAGTGCAGCTTTAATGTTAAATTAGCTGTCATAAAAACCTGTTATTATACAAACATAATCCTCCTAGAAAAAACCAGCAGAGACCGGCATGGATGGTCACCAGCAAAACCAGCATATGTCTGTTTGGATGCTGGTCTGCTGGTCCACCATCATGACCAAGCTGGGTGACCATCTACATGAACACCAGACCAGCATAAACCAGTTTAAACCAGCATGATGATCTGTGCTGTTTTTCCTCAGGGTTTTAAAAGCTCTTAGTGTGTAGAAAATGATCAGAAAGAGTCAAGTAGATTTATTTATTTTGACTTTATTTGCTCCCATATATGTACTTATGTAGTGTAAACAATACATTAAAGCAGTACATCGAAACCTGCTTTGCACACATTGCTGATATTTTCCTGTGATCTCTCAGTTGTGGTTCTGGTTACCTAACTGTCCACATCAGGACACTTTGGTCTGCAGTGACATTAAAGACCAATAACACTGAGTTTAGCTTGATCTCAGGTAGAAACATAATAATGACACTTATAAAAAAACAAATCAGTCATTTCAGCTTCATTTACAGACAAATATACACCATATAAACCCCCAAACACAGCACAGAGTGGCGGATTTAGTGTGAAGGCAGTGCTGCAGTTAAAGTTCAAGTTTAAATATCCTGTGCAGATTAAAAAATACATTAACCTTAATGAAAAACCAAAAAAGTGTTACCCAGTTGAGTAACTCAAAAAACAAACAAACAAACAAACCATGCATCATCAAAACAACAGTGACTTCACAGGAGAAAGCCAAAATGACCATAACATGTAAGTTACTGTAAAGATTTAGATTTTGAAATGTTTCTATCTTTCATTCATCATGAAATATTCACATAACATTTTACAGTAAAGTATCGGTATAACAATATAACTGAAAATCATATCTGCTAACTTTATATGCAGTATATGTAACAGTATGCTTGAACACACAAACACATTATTAACAAGACAATAAACAAAAAACAAACAAAATACATAAAAATATAATTAATAAAAAACAAAAACAAACTAAAAGGAAAAAAATGAAGTTTACATATGTCTGAGCTGATCTGGCTACATCACTGGAAATGATCTGATCAGAAAAACACTACAGCTAAAGTTCTGAGAGCTGAGACTGATCACAGTTCGCTCTGCTAGAGCACAGCTACACACCTTTCTGTGAGCTGAGTCAGGAACAAGGTTTACATCAGAACTAGGGGATAAACTGAGTGGTCTTTATTCTTAATGCAGGACTGTAACTAAAACAGTCTAACACTGTACAAAAGTATTAGACCATCTGAGAAAGTAATCTGACCACTGACTGCTGTATTTATGTTTATTTGTGTTTATTCTAATGTCATATGGTGTTTTTACTGTAGAAACACATTTTGTTAAAGTAAATAGCTTTAATCTGATAAACCTACAGCTCAGTTAAAGCAGCTCAGCTGAACGTTTGTCCAGCAGATGGTGCTGTAGGTCTGCACCAGTGAGTCTCCTGAATGTTTGTAGTTTTCAGGCCACATTTTCATATTAATGAATACAATAAACACGCGATACATACATGTGAACATGTTACAGTGGATTAAATCAACATGACTAATGCTAATTATCCACTCATGTGAGTAAAATCACTGAAAAAAAAGAAAGAAAAAGAGATCAGGCCGGCCTCGTCCTCTTTAAGAGCTTTGAAACTTTTAATGGACTTCAGTGGCCTGTATTGATATTCAGAGTTTCAGGGCAAACGGCTTAAAAATCTAAATGGTGCTACACAAACTGACTATCATTAAATAAAAACGTTCTAGACTGCTAGAGAAACAAACTCACAGCAGTGCTTTAGGTGGGCTGTGGTGTAGCTACGGTAACAAGCAGCACAATAAAGAGACAGTGGCCACATTTCACATCAGTCAATCACGTTGACCTGCCGTCTCCAGAAGCAGTAAGAAAGTGCTGAAATTTGATAGCCTGTTTGAACGAGGCGAGATCTACCAACATGCACTGTGTGATCGACGTATCGGGCCCCTCTGCTGTGTAGCTGACAGTAATGTTGATGCAAAGTTACAGTGAATATTATAATATAGAATTATTATAGTGATGGTTAAAGTGATGAGAACTTCAGTTCACTTTAATCTGAGCACTTCATCAGTTTCAGTGAATCTAACCTCAGATTAAGGGATGAGGATGATGATGATTTGCTAATACTTTATTGAGGAGCAGAGTTCATAAGGCCTCATGACAGCTGACATAAATGTTTATGTAGATCTTTGTCAGCTGTCATGATTACCTTTTGTAGGTGTCGTGTAGTGTTATGATCTTCTGTGAGTAACTTATTTAATTACCAACAACAATTGATTCTTAGATGCATCACCATTCATTCCAGCACTCTGGCTCTCATTGGTGCTTGGTGTTCAGGTGCTGGACATCTGCTCCTCTCTGCTGCCCTCATCTGCACTCATGATTCGGCCACTGGGCTCATGAGAGAGAGGGAGCATGAGGACGGAGGAAAAGAGGAAAGGAGGAAAGGAGGAAAGGCTGACACTGGACCTGAGCAGGGGCCTGGGGGGGGAGGAGCTCCCTGCATTTGAAGAACAGGGACGGGAGGAGAGAGAGGGATGGAGTGAGGGAAAACACAGGAAGAAGCTGAGGGCATCAAAAGACAGGCCTCCAACTGCTCCCTGTGCTGTTCAGCCTCCTGAAGCAGGTCCAGCCTGTGGAGGAGAGACTGGATGACGTCATCACATCAGACTGAAGCCCAGAGACGCGAGAAGGTGATTTAAGTTGAGGTGCTGATATGTTAAGTAGTGTATATGTGACCTGAACTCTGACGTTACGCTCTTTTCTATGGTTTTTATATCAGAACGAGTCAAGCAGTGCTATAATGATAAAGGATACCTATAACTGACACATCAAACCCCTGACGCACATCCTCTCTCTGCTCTCTCATTCTGGATGAGCTTTATGGAAATGAGCTGAGTGGTGACCAATCAGACTGTTGATATGTGTTACAGCCTCAGTCACACACTGAGATTTAACACTGGACCACACAGAGCAGGAGATATAACGACTGATAGATCACCATCAATACATCATTTAAAAGTTATAATAATACCATAAGGCTGCTTTGACCTCTGACAACAACACGTTTTAGAATGAAGTTTTGGTTTGGAAATGGGTGTAAAATGACTTTCTACTCTATCAGGGTCGAGATCTCACTGTTAGTAGATGTAGTTTATAATCAGACAGTATGAAGTGTTTAACTGTGGATTTTCCTCTTCTCTAAAATATTTCTCCATCTCGACCCCTGGAGGATTTTAATTATTCATGCTTTAAACCGTATATGAATGTTTCATTATGTACATCAATCTGTAAATACTGTGAATTTTAATGCAAAGGACAGCTGTCAGGGCGTCACACAGCCCCCGGGCTCAGAGGTCTCTAAGGACACATGATCCTCAGACCTCCACCTCGCTCCAATCACCGCTCTCTGTCTCCTGAGTATTACCTGGTACACCTGTTCTGGTATGATTAGCTTAGTATAAAGCCCGGGCTTGTAGACTAGTTCATTGTGAGGTGTTGCTGCTTGTTCTAAGAGCTACTGAGTGTTATTCATCTGTTTTCTGTGATTTTTCTGGGTCTGACTGTGTTTTGGTATTTTGACTTTTGCCCTTTTTGCCTTTGCCCCTTGGACTCTGTTTGCCAGGTTATGTTGGTGTTTTTGAGTCTTTTGTCATTTCTGGATTTGACCTTTGCCTGTTCTCTGAGCACGTTTTTGGATCACGATTCTAACATTAAAGCCTCACTTTCTCTTTTTATCAGTGAGTGTCTGAGCTATTCTGTCTCGTTACACAGGGTGGCTGCTTTGAGGAATTCAAAATAAGCTCATCTATTTATTACTTTTAGATGTACTTTGAAATATTTGATGATATTCTTTATTTATTGTGTTTCTACTGTGTTTTCAACCACATTAGCTCACATTTACAGACTACTTACGATCCTCTGTTTAACCTGTAGAGGTTAGCAGTGTCTGCTGTTAGTCTGGAAGTGGATCATTTGTCCTTCTATCAGGATCACTGGAGGTTCTCTGCAGCATCGACATGGTTTCACCAACGTTCTCCACATTACCACATGGTGACCCACAACTTCTGGAATCTGAAATCAACATGTTTATTGACATGTTAAAGTAAATAAACAGGTCAGTTCATTCTCTGAGAATCTGAAATAAAGATGAAATGCCTTCAAACGCCTGAAATGCCTCTGCTGTGTAAAGACTCTGTAGGATCCTCTAAAATACACACTCTGATACTCTTCCAGTGTCACCATTAAAATCACCATTAATGTTGCCAGTGCTGCTCCTGTTTGATCCACTGATTCTCCTTCCTGAAACAGACACAGTCAGGCCACATCACAGCTGAGTTACAGTGGACGCTCATTAATTAATGACAAATATCACTCATATTAAATGGGTTTAATATGGAATATTATTACCTGAGTCAGAAACAGAGACAGAAGCACCAGCTGTAGTGATAAATAACATAAACTATGCATTAAAATTGAGTTGGAGATTCAATTAACTTAAATTAATTTAAAGCTTTAAGCTTCAAAATAAGCTGCTGCTTTTAAAACTGCACTGTGTAAAATCAAAGGTCTCATTTAATAAAATTGGAGTAGAACATGTTCTCATGTTCTATATCTGTGTGTAAAAACTACCAGCACACCCTAGAAAACATATTCATCAAATCCTACACTGATCTGCTGATGCACACATTTACATAAAGACACGCCCATAAATACCCAAACACAGCAAACTTAAACTCCCTTTAAAATCCCCAGTGGCCTCTGAATCAGAGGACCAGCTGAACTGAAATGTGGTGTCTAAAAAATGTAGCTCTTACATTCAGTTCAGCTGAAATAGATGATGATTAATGGGAGTTTGTGCATCTCATAACGACTTTACCTGTGATTACACTTCTCCACCACTAGGGGTCTCTGCATTCAGAGTCAGGATTAGGTCTAAATACACACACATGCACAATCACATTAAACTAATGTGTTCATGCTCGGTTGGATGTAAACGCTAATTTTGATTTCCTGCACTTTTATTAAGATGTAAAAATGTATTACAAAGTTAGACGAGTTGCAAAGATTTGCCATTTATGCTCAAGTCAGGAAGCTAGAGGTGGGATAAAAGATGATTAGTTGTAAATAATGATAATCTTGTAATTATTAATCAAGTAATTATTGCTCTGAATAATTTATTAAATGAATTGATTCTTATAAAAAATAGCTGAGAAACAGCTTATTTGTAGTGCTGAAGCTGCTGTTGTTGTTGTTTTTGCCCAGTGACAGAGAAAAGAGAGTTTAGCACATACATTCACAGTCACAGTCATGGTTTATATCACAGTCCTGGTTTGATGTCACAGAGCTAAGAGGACGAGCTGACCACGAGTTCAAATCACACAGTTTCCAATGAAGCAGGAAGATTTTACATCAGATCTGTATGAAAGTTCTTTGTAGATAAGCTGTGAAATTATCCACCCCATCAGCACAAAGTGCTGGCATTAACGTGTCTAAATCTGACCCAGAGTGTCGTGTCCAGCTGCACTGGAATATCTGGCCGGATCCAAAATTTGGCCTGGGCAACATTTACGGGATATTTTATAACACCATTGTACTGGTGGACTCTGAAGGTCGTCTTCTAGAGTGAAAGTTCTGTTCCTGGTTGTTTATATGCAGCAAAAGCTCTGACGACCACTGACAGCCAGCAAATCACAAGATAGCCCCTGTTGTGTCCAGCCTCTTTCTGATACCACAGAGATGATGTACAAACCAGGTTCTAGACAATCAATTCGGGCAGAGTTTTCCCCTGGTGGCACCTCAAAATCAGACTCAGCAGTGCTGCTGGAGTTTTAAACACCTCAGTGTCACTGCTGGACTGAGAATAGTCCACCAACCAAAAACATCCAGCCAACAGCGTCCTGTGGGCAGCGTCCTGTGACCACTGATGAAGGACTAGAGGATGACCAACACAAACTGTGCAGCAGCAGATGAGCTATCGTCTCTGACTTTACATCTACAAGGTGGACTGACGAGGTAGGAGTGTCTAATAGAGTGGACAGTGAGTGGACACAGTGTTTAAAAACTCCAGCAGCACTGCTGGGTCTGATCCACTCAGACCAGCACAACACACACTAACACACCACCACCACGTCAGTGTTACTGCAGTGCTGAGAATGATCCACCACCCAAATAATACCTGCTCTGTGAGGGTCCATGGGGGTCCTGACCACTGAAGAACAGGGTAAAAGGGGGCTAACAAAGTATGCAGAGAAACAGATGGACTACAGTCTGTAACTGTAGAACTACAAAGTGCACCTATATAGTAAGTGGAGCTGATAAAATGGACAATGAGCGTAGAAACAAGGAGGTGGTCATAATGTTATGTCTGATGGGTGTCAGTACAAAATGACCTTCATCAGAATGTATTTACTACTTTCAATAATTCAGTAAGATTTCAGATGAAGGAGAATAAGAAGATCATGTAAATGTTTCTCAGAAAATCAGACTGTGATGTCAGAACTGATTGTTGTCTAAATAAAGATTATTTTTCTTTGGTCAGATGAGATGGAAGTCCATTTTTAAAGTGTCCTCTTTCTGCATTAAACAGAATCTGAATATAATCTTCAGAATATGATCACAGTTTATACTCACCAGCTTTCTGCTTCTTTTTCAGGAAGATGATGATGACGACTCCAACCAGCACAGCCAGCACAATCACACCTACAGCTGTCCCTCCAATAGCCAAGCCCAGATGGATCGGGGGGTGAGGACGCTCTGCAGACAGAAAAGTGATGAACAAAAATCGGAGTTACCTTTTTTCAAATGATAAAAAACAGTTTTTGCAACAATAGTTTTCAGATGGAAAACATGAACTGTAGGAACAGCAGATGTAACTCTGAATCTAATGTATGGCCTCCTCGTCTACGATTAATCTGTACAGAAATCTTATTTTGACTGCATTACGCTACTGAAATCAACTAGTGTTTCAGCAGAGGAGGTCCAGATGAGAGGGATGCATGAACTTAGCCTTTGGTTATGTTGTTTTGTGTCCCAGTTTCTGTGCTGCACAAAGTCAAATCCAAGCCTAGCAGAGCCCAGCACAGCATGTGAGTGTGTAATGCATCTTTACTGACCTGCCACCTTCAAAACATTACAGCCCAACACCTGATCTGACCAGTTTAACTGCACAGCATCCTTTCCATCCCATAAAACTACTGACGATGAATCGCACTCAGGACCCCATGATTCACCCAGAAGTGCTTAAGCTGGTTGACCTGGCTGAGAGAACGCTACCCTCAGGGTCTCTTTCTGTCCCCATTCTACACAGACTTTGTCCAAGCCTAACACGTTCACTACATATGAAAAGTATGAGGAGTTATGTATATTTTCCCCTTATTTAGTGTATAGTCACAAAGGTATGGGAGGGGTTAGTGGACAATGTGTCATTATTACCCATAAATCCACATCTACTGATTAAAGTGAGCCATATTTTGAAGTTCCGTGTCATAAGCAGCCTAATGCAGTCGAGAAGGTAATTATAGGTCTGGTCTCTGTAGATCTGCTGTTCTGTTTAGCAGTGTTTACAGTTTCATTAAGCAAAGAAAAACAAAAACAAAACAGAATGTAGACTGATGTAAGAATGCCAAGAATCAGAAATATAATTACCCCACTGTTTAATTACTGGTTCTTTGATTGACCTGTGAGTCACAAAACAGTCATAATCTGCTGCTTCATCCTCCTGGATCTCCACACTCTTCCTCAGCTGGTAGGTTCCATCATCATTGGGTCTGACTCCTGAAGATGTTAGTAGATGTTCAGGCAGTGAAGTAGTGAACTTCCTCAGTTTAATCTCCACGTCTTTGGGGTAGAAGCCCGTGGCCAGGCAGGTCAGGTTCAGCTTCTTTGGGTCAGTTACAGATTTCTTCACAAACACATAAACAGTTGGTGGAGCTACAGAGAAAACAAATAAAAAATACACATTTATTTCAGTTAGTTTTCCCCCAAAGTGATTCATAATCAATCCTCTCCTGCTGCAGCTGACAGTCTGTAAGTGTGAGAGCTGACAGGAGCTCCCTCTGTGACATCTAATCACACCATATCACCATCTCTGTTCAAGCTCCCACTCACACAAGTGCTTCAAACAGCAGACGGAGAAATCCGAAAGAAATCAGAGTAAGAGTTCACATGCACTGAGAAATCTGATTACTGAGCTAAAATCCAGCCTCTTTATCAGATTTCTTAATCGGATTTCTAGATCAGAGTGTGCTGTTCACATGACCATTTAAATAATTAGATAACTGCAGAAATCTGATAATGATCTGATTATTGAGTGTAATGTAAACGCACTCATAGACAGTAATTGTGATTAAAATCATGAACGGCTGATTTGAAAACCCAGAAACTAACCAGTAGAACCAGTTCAGAAAGAGGTGCCTTTAAAATACATTATACTCTAACAAACCCAGCTCACAGTGCACCTGTACCAGGTATACAGTGTTCTTAATGACTTGGTTCAGGCGTGTTTGATGCTGCATTACAGCAAAAATGTGTCCAGCTGGGGGTCCCTGGGGGCTGGTTTAAGAAACACAGGTCTACATGCTGACTGACTATGAGTTTTGGGTCAAATGAGTGGATAAAAACCTGGAATTCTCCCTCCAGTCACCTCAATAAAGATGGTAACACTGATCATAATGAGTTTGATGATCATGAGAATGACAGTTATAAACACTCACTCAGTTTGGTGTCAGTAGTGTTGTACTTTAAATACGTCTTCATCCAGTGCACACAGTCTTCACATCTCTGATCAACACGTACAGCGTTCCACTCCTCCTCCAACGCTTTAGCCTGGCTGACTGAGGCTGACCATCTCCTCGAGGTCCAGTTATAAGAGATTAAGTTCTGTCCATCGTAGCCGTATTCATTAATACAGTTTAACACTGACAGCGAACCACCAGAGTGCTTTTCAACCTCACAGCCGACTCTCCACTGCAGAGTGTGACCATCTGAAACGTAAATGAAGAACAGAGACCAATATAAATGATCAGACACTCTAACATTTCATGTTTCAACAGAATGTGACTGTTTTGTTTGTGTTTGTTAGTAGGTACTTATTTAATGCCACACTTTGTGAGAGTGAAAGGCTCACTACTCTCTCTCTTTTCAGAAACAGTGACAATATATTTGTCTGACAGACTAACATGGTGCATCATCCACTGAGGAGGAAAGACCTCCTGGAGAAGACGACGAGTGCTGTGTTGTAGCGGTTAGCTCATCTGAAGAGGCAGCCTCCAGTACTCATCCAGCACCGAGACACACTGATGTCCCTCAGTGTCCCTCAGCCTTTTTTAATTTTAGCGTGTTGTCACCTACACAAGTAAGACTACAGCTCTATTTTAATGTTGAGGGTCTTTTTTCTTTTCCTTTTACATAGAATATCAGTTAATGGAATATCAGTTAATGGAATATCGTTAATGGAATATGGGTTAATGGAATATCGGTTAATGGAATATGGGTTGATTAACTCTTACAGAGAGAACAGCACTAGATCTATCCTAGTCTGGAGCCATTTCAATGTGGAGCGTTTCACTGAATTCTGAACATGACACTGAAGTGAATCTTTCAAATGAAGAATGATCATCTAAGCAGAACATAACTGTAAATCTCTCTTTCTCTGCACGAACATCATGAAATTAAAAAAAATAAATAAATTAAAATAGAAAGTTCTCACCTGACTCATTGTGTCTGAAGGCCTTCATCTGTATGTCGAGGATCTTGTTTAACTGTTGTCCATCGTACTTCAGTTTATCAGTGCCTGCTGTCCACTCACTCTCCTTCATCTCCTTCATCCAGTCCTGTTTAGGAGTCCTGACCCCGTCTGTACTGCTGTAGGAGTCAATCTGTCTGTCATCCAGCAGAGTCACTGCACTGAACTCAGAGACTCTGTCTGAAGAGCTTTTAGACTGGACAGTGTAGAGGTAACACAGAGAGTGTTCATCTGTGGAGAAACAGAGAAATGAAAGATTAGATATTAAACAATGACTTGATTACAGTAAATAAGGACAGAGTTGATTGGATTCCACGTTTGTTGGAGGAAGCTGATCAGACACTAAACAGGGCCTCTTTCACTCCTTTAAGACTACATTATCACTATCAGTCTCAGGAAGAAGCACAAACCTGTCACTGAGGTACATTTTCAGTTACTTTAGTCTAGGAGACATAACTGGTATAAGAGCTGGTGCTAAGGTGTTGATAGTCGGTTGCTATGGTATAAGAGCTGGTTGCTAAGGTGTTGATAGTCGGTTGCTATGGTATAAGAGCTGGTTGCTAAGTGTCGCTAGCCAATTGCTATGGTATAAGAGCTGGTTGCTAAGGTGTCGACAGTCGTTGCTATGGTATAAAAGCTGGTTGCTAAGGTGTCGATAGCTGGTTGCTATGGTATAAGAGCTGGTTGCTAAGGTGTCGACAGTCGTTGCTATGGTATAAAAGCTGGTTGCTAAGGTGTCGATAGCTGGTTGCTATGGTATAAGAGCTGGTTGCTAAGGTGTTGATAGTCGGTTGCTGGTGTTAAAATTGTAGCACAGGCCCACCTTAATGGAGGAGAGCAAAGTTCAGTTGAAAGGGGACTCAACTCAAAACAAACAGGCCTAAACCACGACAGATCGTCTCCTCCACTCCCACCACAACATTTTCTCATTTAGATTTGAGAAAAGTCTCTGTTTCCTCTGTTAGAGCAGCTCTGATCTGAACTCACTGATCTGCCCTCCATCTATACCTGCTCCTGATCTGATCAGCTCACTATCAGCTCCTCACTGAGTGACGGAGGGTCTGATACAGCAAAGAGAGCTCAAAACTGACGGGTCGAGGATCCAGGAACACAGAAAAAACACTGCTGTAGAGAAAACAGGAACTAAACCTGTTTTTCTCCTCCTGCTCTGCTCTGACTCACTGGAAACATGTCTTGTGGTGTCCCAACACTCCACCAGAGATTCTCTGACATAGGCGGAGATCTAGTTACGGTCATATTATAAGGAATGCCGAGCCTTATCAATACAATTACTAATAAACTTATTAGACTTATTTTTCAAAATGACTATCACTGACTAAAAGAGAGGGTAATGAGTTTGGTAATGAGGTCTGAGGCACCTCTACCCATTCTCAACACCTGATCAGGGATGCTCTTAAGCAGTGAGCTGTAATGTTTTCAGGTTCTACATTTATGGCGGAGCTCCACATTAGTTAAGAGATCACCTTCATCAGTTAGTAAGTGTGCTATCGGCCGTTTTCTCTTAGCAAACCAGTCCTGATAAAAACTTTAGAGCAAAACAAAACAAAAGCAGTTTCATGTTCCTCTGCTCTCTGCCCCTCCCCTCAATCAGGAAGTGCTGGGTGCTGACTTCCTGATTAGGGAAACGGGCCATTAAAGTCCAACAGTGGGGAAAGGGCCAATTAGTGCCCAGCACTAATTTCCTAAATGAGGGGAGGGGCAGATGGCAGAGGAACAGATAACTGCTGTTGTTTAGTTTTATCTCTAAAGTATTGTTTTTCTGGATCCTCATCCTGGTCAGTTTAGCTTCTCTCTGCTCGATCAAACCCTCTTTCACTCTGTAAGGGCTGTTACTGAGCTGATTAGTCAGACCAGGCTTGGCAAATACTTCTAAAACAATTATATTGAATTGACTCTGTTTGCACTGATTGACCAGACTTCTCTAGCAGGTGTTGAACTGACTGGAGGTTAAAGTGTTTGTCTGTAGCACAGATGTTTATGTCGCTTGTATAAAAACACGATTTTTGCAGATTATATATTTATTAAATTATTTTGCCAAATCCAAAATGTGTAGGTTGTGCCCCGCTGTCCCCTACTGTGAGAACTGTGGAGGATTTTATATCCTTTATTTAGTCTGGACTCCCACATTGTTGTGTGTGTGATTCCCCCACAGTTCTGGACTCATCTTTGAATTTCAGTCTCAGCAACTAAGACAAAGATACAGAGCCACACCTTTCAGTGGTGATCTAAAGTCATATGAACGCCTGTGTTTCTGAGGTTAGCAACTGTCTGTAAGGCAATAGCCAGTGTTTACACACTTCTGTTTCTTGTGGATTTCTTTTCAGCCTTCTGTCCCTCCCTCACTCAGGAAGTTTACCGTGCAGGGAGGTAGGGTTTTTTGCTAGCACAGGAAAAGAGCTCTAACCACAAGAGCAGAACACGTGATCTCGAAATGACTTTTTTGGACATTATGGGGTGGTGAAGACAGTCTGTGTCACTTTACTGTGTGGATTACTTGCTTCTACTCTGGGTCCTCAAGGTGAGTATTTTATTTCAGATGGATGATAAAAGTATAAAATTCATATATTCCCAGTAGTAAACTGTGCTGAATGGAGCAGTATTCTACAGTATAGTCTTTAAGTCATGGGCAGACCAACTATCCACAATTGTTGGTGAACTTCAATTGTAAGTGAAACTAAAACATTCTAAAGTGGTCGTTTCTGATAATGTATTAATAATATATATCAGTTCAGAGTTTAGTGTTTTATGAATGTGAAATTGAACGTGTTTCTTATTGGCGACACATTGAGTAGTTGTGTTTTTTGTATTCTCTAGCCTCGCTGTGTATCATGACTCGTCTCCGATGTCCTCGATTGATGTTGCGCTTCTGACACTCTAATTCTGGAAATTCTGTGACAGTTGCCTAAAAACTGCTACTGTAGAATCACGTTATATTTCAGATGAGCATCAAATGATGGACTCTGAACTGATAACCGTTGAAGTTCACGTATGTATAAGTTTTAAATTAAGTTTAAATTGTACACCTCATACGTCGGCAGTATAATATATTCTGAACTGACATCTGCTGGTTTTATAGACTCCTTATTAGAAACGACTAGGGGTGTGAATCTCGAGGCACCTCACGATTTGATTTGATTACGATTCAGAGGCTATTTCTCTCACTGTGTGAGGTCTTGGTACTTCTAAAGTATTTATAATAGTCCACGATGCATTTACTTCCAATATCTTTTATTAATAAATCAAATGGAAGTGATTTGTCAAATGAACTAGAAGGCTCTCATTTACTGCGCATGTTACTGTGAAAACGGAATATGGTTTTCCCCTTCAGCTCCATAGAAGCCAAAGTGCTTCCATACGCTCGCTCAGGGGTCGGCAAACTGCGGCTGTTTTACTGACCAAACAGAGTTTTAACAGTAAATGGTCTTAAACGCTGGAGTTAATGTAGCGTATAACCACTAGTTCACCTAGTGAGTAGCTAACGAAAAGGCAAAGAGAAAGATTTGAGATGAACATCAATAATTTGGAGACGAATATATGTTTATAATCACTCCTGGTTTCCTGATACATTTTTATCTGCAACGAGGAACTGTTAAACACAAACAAACGTGAAGCCGAAGTCGCTTCTCATTCAGCAGCTTGTTTGAATTTACCTGTTCCACCTTAAATGGTGTAGCAGTTACATTCTGGCGCCTCAGTGAATGAGAAGCGTCTTCAGCCTCGTAAAAAGTCGAACGTTGAAAAAACATTTTGCAAGAAACTGTTCGACATTTGTGGAAAAGTTTCCTGCTGGAGATGCGAGAAAAACAGCTACAGCTGAGCTAAAGCTTAAAGCAGAGCGAAGTAAATCTGTGTTTTTGTTTATATAATATTTTTAGCCTGTACTAGAACATCAGCATGTGCCGAGACTTGTACAGCCAAGATGGTAAAATGGACTCAAAATGTTGTGGCTCCTAAGGTGGTTTGATTTTTGTTGAAAGGATAAAGTGACTCTTATTACCATTTGGGTTGCGACTCCTGCACTAGATTTTAATGTACTGTGCTGCCACAGACTGTCTGGGCGCTGCACTTCCACACGTTGCAAAGTTCCACCTTTTGTGTTCCGTCAACATTACGTTATCAATTAAAATGTAGAAAATCGATTTTTGACATTTGTGAATCGATTCAGAATCGTCCACGTCTGGATCACGATGCATCTAAGAATCGATTTTCCCCTCCACCCCTAGAAATGACCATTTATAATGTTTTAACTTTTACTGTTTCTTATAGAATATAAAGAAGAATATATTCTTTATGAAATCTAAAATAGTTTTAGGATTTTGGCTGCCAATTACTTAAAAATGCAACAGTAAAATAACTTCATAAGTTCACAGTATTGTGAACTTTGAACTGACATCTGTTGGTGTTATGGACTACTTATTAGAAATTACCATTTTATTATGCTTTTAGATTTACTTATAATTAAAAGATGCAGACAATTGTGGGGAAATTGACTAATAATAATTTAAAGACTGTATGATAGAATCACTTCATAATTCATATAAACATAGCATAATAACCTCTGAACTGATATCTCTTGGTTTTATGAACTACTTATTAGAAATGACCATTTTATAAGGCTGTGAATTTGAGTTCTGATATGAAGTGAGGTTTTTTCCTCGGGTCTGTAGGTGGCGTGACTCTTAGTGCTCAGTGTGCAGTATTACCACACTCTAGTGTTACGTGCAGCTAGTTTAACCGTGTTTAGGGGAAAGAAAGCTGGCTTAACTGCAGTATTTAGTTCCTGTTTTACCTGATGTTACTACATTTAAACACCACACAGTGTTATATTTTCTGTACTGTGGGGAATCTTTAGGCGTGACTCATCAAAGCTTTAAAAGTTGCCATTCTCGGCCTTTAATAATGACAAACGCCCCATATCAGACTGAACTGAACTGCCTGTCTGAAAAGATCGGCTTTGATAATGCAGTATAATCAGACTCCACATCAGTTTAACCGCTGTGTGCTCATTTACTGACAGTGATCAAACATATAAAATATGAGTCCAACAATACAGTATAATATACTAGAAGACTGACTCGTTAAAAGTGAAGCTAACTCCTCAGCTAATACTGTTCTGTGTCTGTGCTGTTATCCAGTGTCGACCAGAGGAGGATGGGTTCCCCTTTTGAGTCTGGTTCCTCTCAAGGTTTCTTTCTCCTGTTGAGGGAGTTTTTCCTTGCCACTGTCGCCAAGGCCTGCTCACTGGGGGACCTGGATTCTCTGTAAAGCTGCTTTGTGACAACATCTGTTGTAAAAGGTGCCATATAAATAAATTTGACTTGACTAATACAGACGCAGACAGAGAACTTACCTCCGAACACACGCAGAACACAGAACATCAACAGCAGTAAAGACGTATGAAACATCGCAGCATTATTTCAGAGCATATTACAGAGATTAGATCAGTAAACATGAAATACGTCTCGAACTGAAATCCACATTAACTGCGACTTGTTCACCGAGTCGACTCTTTGGAATTGTGTTCCGTACCCACCCTGATTTCACCTCCCGAGGACCCTCGGCCAGAGTTAGCAAGTTAGCATGTTTTCATCATCATGCCAGCCAGTACAGTTATATATAAACGTTATGGTTTAATCCAGTTGTGTGTCGCTTAGTTGTGCTTGATTACTAAAGTATTGAAGTTTACAAAAAGTCAGGCAAATACGCGTCGACCTATGCCTTTAGAGGGTCCTCCCACAGATGCTGACTGACGGCGGTGAGACGTAAGAGTCATCCAATAACACTGCGAATCGAATGACTGGAAACCAGACGAAGTAAGATCAGAACTGGGAAGTAGGATTGGGCACCACACCGAGGTCTGAGTCGACTCTGATCCGGCTCTTTTAAGTGAACACTGGGGGCCGACTGGGACATGAGAGGAACCGTTTACAGTTTGTGTTTGTTCGTGTAAAAATGTGGACAAACAGATCTGGTGACGCTCTGTCGTCGAAAACTCATCAGTCTTCTTTAAATCTAGTCTGTTAATCAAAGCCAGTGTATCTGTGATCTTAAAGTACACAGTAAACTTAGATTGGTACTTTATATTCAGCAGGTTTTGTTTGGTTTGTTTGTTGTTTTGGCCGAGGCCTTTCCTGACGTCTGCTGCTGGTGTGAGAATCCACTGTTTGTACTCATATATTAGTACAGTAACACAGCTTTAAACATAATAGTTCAGACTAGAGTTTGATTCTCCACACCCACTTCACTGTTACACCTCACTCTTCTCATATTGTTACGGCCTGATAAAGATCGGGTCGCAGCACAGGAACAAGTTCCAATTAGAACAAATGGTTCTATTTAGCAGTTCAGGCAGTCTAAACGTCTACACAGTCTACACACAGTAGACAGTCTACAACCCTACAACACATTCTAGTGTAGAAAAATGTTACCAGTGTAACCTGGTGGAATTGTATCATGCCTTATAAAGCCTTTATTAAAAAACATACTGCTACTTTTACAAAGTTGTGTGAAAAATACAGACATACAGTGGAGAGAAACTCAACCATGACCTGATATAACTTCACTGAGACACAGACACAAACATACTGCAGTACAGAGGGGGAACAAGTCACTGAGTTACAAGTAACAAGTCTTGACACTCAAGTTCTGAGTCAAGATAGTTGGGTCTCCATTCAAGTCCCGAGTCAGTACAGGCGAGTCTCAAGTGGAGTCCCAAGTCAATAGTCCTAATCTTCGAGTCCTAAACAAGTCAGTCTGCATTCTTCACTAATTTAAAGCCATAACACTGAATGAAGGTAACAGTGCTGTAGCCTTGTAATGACAGCATGTTAGTGGTTTATGACTGTATATTAATATTACATTACATTTTTTACCCCTTCCTACAAAATCCATGATGGACAGATAACAGCACTCTTAAAAAGGCTGGTTCTTCAAGGGTTAGAAAGTGTTTCTAAAAACACTCAAAGAACCCTTCGCATGGTTAAAGTGCTCTTTGCATCATAGAGGGTTCTTAACAATGTGCTGTAGATGGTTCGATATAGAACCTTTTTGAAAAGCGTTCTATATAGAACCTAAAGGGTTCTTCTATTGTTACCATGTCAAGCAATAGGAGAGCCCTTTTCAAAAAGGTTCTGTATAGAACCATCTACAGAACATTCTCCATCAATCTCAAGAACCATTTCATGATGCTTTAAACACTAATAATGCAACGTGTTCTCGAGTGTTCGTGGTTCTTTTTAGAACCATTTTCTTTACCAAAGAACCTCTGAAGAACCCCTTTCTTACAGAGTATGTGACAGACTTACTGGTACACACACACCACGGTAAAGTAAGTTCGTCTTTTCGGCGCTAATAACATTTGATCGGACTACGGTGGTCAGTAAAGACTTACATATTCATGACAGTCTGACCACAGAGAGTGATGCACACCTGTGCTTTTACAGTTTGGGTGACATTTAACGTACCGCTATTTTGTGTTAATACCACAGAACTGAGACACGTTTTTCAGTCGGAAGGAAAAGCATGCACTTCTAGACCACGCCCACATCCACGGACACGCCTTTGTTTTCCTCCAAAGCGTTTCAGTGCATTTAAATACATATTTTAATTGTTCATGCTCACAGTAGACACCGCCAGACAATAGAACGTCAATAGCTCCATAAACACTGTGTCCATGCACATCTGATTGTGTTATTTACTGTAAATTATGGTTAGAAACACCACTTTAATTTAGAAAAAGGACTTTGACCTGTAACTAAAATGTACTCGCCAATACTTGTCCTAACAGTACTGAGCGTACCTTACCTGTAAACACTGATATTACCTGTGTACTGATATAGCTAGTTAGCTTGATGAGGGAGGTTCAGTAATCGATTAGCAGTCTTGAAGGTTCAATAGATCCTTAACCATCTAAAATATTAGTTTAAAAATGAGAGTGTAGAAAAGAAAACGTCTTATTTAAGTGGATCAAAATTATTTAAATGAGATATTGCATTATATCCAAAATCCAAAAAATGTGAATGATTGGTGATACCTAGCTGCACCATACACAGTTATTTTTGGTGTTGTATGTAATGTGGCTGAATTATTGAAGTTCAAAATAAATAAAAATGTATATAAAGCAGTTATATATAGTTATATATAAAAATTATTTAAATGAGATGTTGCATTACATCCAAAATCCAAAACTTGTGTATGATTGCTGACATCTTGCTGAACCATATACAATGGTCTTAGTGATGTATGTAATGTGGTTAAAATTCTATTGAACTTCAAAATACATAAATAATATAATATAATTATATAAAGTAGAAAGCTATTTCAGCTAAATTATATACAACATTAAAAACAGCTGTGTATGGTGCAGTGCAGTGTCAGCAATGATGCACAGCCTTTGGATTTTGGATATATTGCTGTAACTATCCATCCATCCATCATCTAAACCGCTTATCCTTCTGGGTCGCGGTGGGGTGCTGGAGCCTATCCCAGCTGTCATTGGGTGGAAGGCAGGATACACCCTGGACAGGTTGCCAGTCCATCGCAGTGTTGCTGTAACTACTTTTTATTAATTGTTATTTATTTTGAATTTCAATAATATTTCAGCTGCATTATTTACAACATTAAAAACAGCTGTGTATGGTGCACCAAGGTCTCACCAATGATGCACAGCCTTTGGATTTTGGATATATTGCTGTAACTACTTTTTATTAATTTTTATATATTTTGAATTTCGATAATATTTCAGCTGTTTTACACCCGACACTAGAAACAATTGTGTATGGTGCAGTTAGGTTTCAGCAATCATACACAACTTGTCTTCTGAAATAAAATAAACTGAGCATAAGCTCAGCTGTTTGTTCAGTTTACAGTAGAAAACGAATCCATTCACATGATCAGTAACCGACTGTGTAGCCGTCTGTGTTTGTAGTGACTCTCGTCGTTTCTTCTACTTTCCCGAGTCTTTTAGAGTCTTAAGTCTGAAGTCTGAGTCGTTGGTGTTCAAGTTAAAGTCGAGTCGCGAGTCTTTCTCGATGTTTTCGAGTTGAGTCTAAAGTCATCAAATTTGTGACTGGAGTCGGACTCAAGTCTGAGTCATATGACTCGAGTCCACACCTCTGCTTCAGTACTACTGAAACTTAGACAAATGTAAAATAATAATAATATAATAATAATAATAATAATAATAATAATGCTAGTGTGATATATCTATATATCCATAGATATAGACATACAGATCTAAAATCACATTAAGTTTATTAAAACACATCATACAAGCACACTACAACCTTTAGTTTGGTGAGATCTGCCTTAGTTCAGGGGTTCTCCACCTTATCCACCCCGAGGCCCACCTGTGTATAACTATAAAGCATAGCAGCCCACAGAACAACTAAAACCAACATTTTAATTGTTTTTTTCTTAATTGCTCACACAGAAAACCTGTGAATTTCACTTCAATCACAGAAACCAAAATATGCAGTTATAACATGTTAATAAACATTTGCTGAGATGTCAAAAAAGGGGGAGAAGAAAAAAAGGAGGTGTAGATGTGGACGTGGACTGTGATTTAGAGCTGCAGTCCATCGCGATTTCACTAAAATACTCTTGTGGCTCCCACAGGAGTCACTGTTTAGTCTGGAGTCTCTTTAGTTTGGAGGGTTTTAGCGCCTCATTTGAAATAATCCTCACTCCACCCAGTGGGCTTTTAGATTAGCGTCGCCATAATCAGCGATAATAAACCTTAATCTCTGCTTCTTTATCGTTCGTTTATCAGTTTGAGTTTAACTACTCAGGTCGCTGATGTTCAGCCAGAAATCGAATGCAGATCTTCGCTGTTTTAAGGCTCGTCTGTCGTTTTTAACAGCAGCCCCGTTTTTTTGGGACGTGTTGTTCAAAATGGGCACATATTTTTCAGAAAACAATAAAACTTCTCAGTTCCAACATTTGAAATGTTGTCTTTGTAGTATTTTCCTTTAAAAATATGATTGACATGATTTGCATTTCATTGCATTCTATTTTATTTACGTTCTGCGCAGCGTCCCAACTTTTTTGGAAATGGGGTTGTATGTTAAAAAGTGAAATACTGTTTTAGTGCATCTTAAAACATTGTTTTCTTTTCAGATCAGTTGGATTCATGGATGCATTCATGAAAGAGGAGAGAAGTGAATGGAAAGCTGAGGATCTTAATCTGAAGTGTGAGTGTAAGTAACCAGTATGAGATGGATTTAAGGGTTTATCACGTTATGATGAAATGAATAGATGAGCCTTTTGGCAATGTAAGCTCTTTGAAAGATATTGGAGTTTAATCCAACCACTTAAGAGGGGAACTCCACTGATTTTTTTTTCCAAAATTTCTAGATGGTTCAGTTGTTAATTCTGTAAACAAAGTCATTCAGAGTGGTTTGGTGTTCTGGGGAAACTTACTGAGTCTGGGATGAACTCTAGTGATAGCACAGACAGGGCAGGCAAGGAAAGTGTAAGAGTGTTTTTAGCTACACTCACAGTTAGCCATGCTTTTCTCTTGAACTTCTCTGGATTGAAGGAGCAGTTTTTGTCCTTTCCAGACTGAAAGATGTTGAAATGCTCTGGCTGGTGTGTCCCAAACGTTTAATCTCTAATTTCTGCCGTAATAACTGGAACCAAATTTAACTTTCATTATATTTTGACTGATTATAGTGCCCTGCTATTAGGAACAGCTACCACAACTGACATGAAACAATGGCTAGCTGATTAGCAACACCCACACCGTAAACAATGTTACTAAATGTCTGGATGTATGTAAATGTACTACTTTCTGTTGGCTGCTCTCAGCATAGGGCCAACTTGATCGCCCCCACAGCTGGTTACTGAAAGCGTGTTGAACATGTGCAGAGTGTTTTTAACGGCTCACTTGGTTAGACGAGCGCTGACGGCCCCACGCTCACCAAACCAAGACTGACAGGAGAAATAGGGAGCCTACTGGCCTTTACACAACAGGTACAGGAAGATATTTGGAATGTATCGGACAGACCAACCATAGTCATATAATAAACATGCAACAATGTTAATTACTAAAAAAAAATATATAAGTTGTTATTCTGAATTATTAATCATGTCATGCTCCACAGCGACACACTGGGCCAGGCCCCACAGCCCCCAATGTAGAGGCGCCACTGGAGCAGTGGTTCCCAACTTTGATCCTGAGTAGCCCTGCCTATTTGTGTCTTCCTGCTTCGACAGACCCACTTCAGCTCAGGAAATCCCTGTTTATTAACTAATTAGCTGATTGAAGTTCGTTACAGCAGAGAAAACACTGAAATAAGGCGTCCTTTACAACACAGTCCTCCACTGATATCAGGACTATTGGCAAGAAAGCAAATACTGTACTTCTCTGACGAACACTGTGTTCTTATCAGTGTTTGTATCACAGCGATTACGTTATGCTGTAATTTTGTAGTTTATAATTTAAGACGGTACGTGAGTGTGTGACACACACAGACTGACATTCCATTCGTTTTTCCCCTCCTTTCTCTGTTTGTCATCCACTTCATGAAAATGTATGACAGTCAAATGATAATGTGGTCATCCTGAACAACACTACCCATGATGCAGTGTTCTATAGGAGTTTAAAAGTCTGGGATACCGTCAGAATGAAATTACAGAAGGAAGTGTTGGAGCATATGGCTACACTGCAATGACAACATTTCTAAAGCTCTGCTTACTTCATGGTGCATTTATAATCTTTAATATGTGTTTATTACTGTTTACACGCTTAATCATCAATGACAGAACTGCTGTGGCTAATGGGGCTTTGGGCCTGATAGAGATATTAGAATCTGATCATCTTAATAAGAGAATCCACGTTTGAAGTACTGTGAACATAATTCTCTACAGACGATCAGCTACTAAAACCAATATCAGGCCCATAATTCCATTCTAACATTTGTTGACAAACAGTATATCAGCCACTGATCTCATGTAACCCTAATAATTTTCACATTAGCATTCGGTTGATATGATTTTAAACCATCTATATTGGCATTCGTAATGAAATGCATAACCTCAACCAGCACTTCTGCTAAAGCACCCTTTCATCTCTTTCTCTCTTTTGAATCTGTCTTAGTTGAAGAGATTGATAAGCAGAACGTCCTTATATTGGATGATGCTCCCACTGGCAGCGCTGGGTCCTGTAATAGGTCTGAGGCTGAAGTTAAAGTAGAATGAGGTAAGGTGGCCGAATTCATGTGGAATGAACCTGTTTTAAATGTACGACTGCTGGGTGTAATATTGGTCATCTGTTTGCCCACGTCAGTGTCACTGCAGTGCTGAGAATGACCCACCACCCAAATAGTACCTGCTCTGTGAGGGTCCATGAGGGTCCTGACCACTGAAGACCAGGGTTACAAAGTATGCAGAGAAACAGATGGACTACAGTCTGTAACTGTAGAACTACAGAGTGAAACTATATGGTCAGTGGAGCTGATAAGATGGACAGTAAGTGTAGAAACATGGAGGTGGACTTGTGTGTGTGTTTGTGTAAAAACACAATGTTCTGCCACTATAAAATAACTGATGCTGTGTTTGTTTGTATTCACCACAGGTTGGTTCTAATATGGCGGAGTTCCTGTCTCAGACAAAAGTCAGCAGACCTGATCCATTAGTTTCAGCTGTAGCAGATGATCCGTCTTTTGCCGTCTTTAACAGACGAGCTGTGGAGCAGAGCGGACGTGTTGGAGCGGCTGACGTCTGTTTCAAGGCATTCTTTGTACGTTGTTATGTTCAAATTGTAACTGGGAATCCAGTGCTGACAAATGTTTGTCATTCTTAAATGCACTGCTGGTGTTTGCAGTTATCAGAAGTGTTAATTGTGATATTTTATTGATGTTAATTGTAAAATGGATGGTAAATAACATTTTAATATGAATATATAATTATTATTTATACATTGTTTTATATATGCAGTATTTCCCATGTTACACTCAGTGGATTTTATGTAATTAATATGCTCTGTATATAAATATATAAATAAATCACTACATTTTGGTGGTTAAAAGTGATGTTTCATTTTTATGAATAGTTATTCAAATTTAGCAACCGAAGAAAACAACCCAGCCTTTGGTTCATTTAACCCAGCAATACAGTAAAAAGTACACAGCTGTTGGGTGAATTGCTTGACCCAAAAAGCTGAGTCAGAATAATAACCCAAGATGCTGGGTCAGTCCTACCCAGTGCTGTTTGTCCAATATTGACCCAGCACGTCTGTCTGGCTTTCAAGTGTTCTTTCGTTAACTCTCTGGATTTAGTGTCATATGTAGCAGAAATAAACAATAAGATTAAATTAACATGAAGGAGCCCACAGGCCGTCTACTAGCCTACTGTACAAGTGTGTGTTACAGAATGTGTCAGAGTGTAAGTGTACTAGAGCTACAGTACTACATTTGTGTTTATGGGCACAGCATGGCCTTTCATATGTTGTAGAATATTGCCTGGGGTGGCCTTAGTTATGGCAACATGAGAATAAGAACTCCATTCAGGTTCAGGTGAAGAAGAACAGCGCAAGAACTGAGAGTCTCCACCAGAGCAGGTTTAAGGGGAGTCTGGTCACTTCTTACTTTTCCCATTATATCAAAAAACATTACTGCTGAACACTAGAGGGCGCCCACGGAGGGAATCTTGAATAAATAGGGGATGTTGGCACTAAATGGCTAAATAAATAAACAAATAAACTTATTTTAACCATTTCTGCTGGACCTTCCTTTATTTTTGGTAAGTAGTAGAATGTAGCACATTAAAAATCAAAGGAAACCCACCTATTTCGATTTTTTCTAGAGAAAACAGGAAAACAGGGTCTTTTTTCTCCTGACTCAGCAACGATACTTCTTTTAACTAAAAGTGTAATGACTTCCTTACTAGAAAACACAGCATCGACCAGCATATGTGTGTTTTGATGCTGGTATGCTGGTCCACCATCATGACCAAGCTGGGTAGCCAGCTAAAACCAGCACCAGACCAGTTTAAACCAGCATGCTGGACTGTGCTGTGTTTTTCCTCAGGGTTTTAAAAGCTCTTTAAAAGCTGTGAGGGTCCATGGGGGTCCTGACCACTGAAGACCAGTTTAAACCAGCATGCTGTGCTGTTTTTCCTCAGGGTTTTAAAAGCTCTTAGTGTTTAGAAAATGATCACGAAGAGTCAAGTAGATTTCTTTATTTTGATTTTATTTGCTCCCATATATGTACTTATGTAGTGTAAACAATACATTAAAACAGTACATCGAAACCTGTTTTGCACACATTGCTGATATTTTCCTGTGATCACTCAGTTGTTTTATTTCTGTTTCATAAACCAGAGAGTTCTGGTTACCTAACTGTCCAGATCAGGACACTTTGGTCTGTAGTGACAATTAAAACCAATGACTCTGAGTTTAGCTTCAGCTCAGATAGAAACACAATAAAGACACTCATTAAAAGACAAATCAGTCACTTCAGCTTCATATTCAGACAAATACGCACCATATAAACCCCCAAACACAGTACAGAGAGGCGGATTTAGTGTGACTCCAGACTGGATTAAGGCAGGACTGCAGTTAAACTGTCAAACATTTACCCAAAACAATCACTGAGCAACAGTTTAACTTCAGGTTCAAGTCTAAAGATCCTGTTTAGATTAAAAAGTACATTAACCTTCATACAAAACCAGAGACACAAAGAATTACCCACTGGATAATACAAAAACAAACAAACAAACAAAACACATCATCAAAACAACAGTAAATTCACAGGACAAGTCCACAGCTCTGAACATGTGAGACAATGCACACAAAATACATAAGAATACAAGTAAAACAGCAAAAATAAATAAATAAAGTAAGTAAAAATAAATCAGATGAATCTTATTATTTCATATTGATTCATATTCAAAGCTTTACAAATCCTTAACATTTGGATTGTTTTTGAATTTTTAACTTTGTTTAAAAGATTTGAGTAATGATTAAATTCTAATTTGAAAAAGATAAATTTTAGTTTCACATTTGACCGTCTGCTTTTATATATGTAATATTTACAATAATATCTGAGAAGACTAGAAAAGAAAGATTTGACTCTCATTAACTCAAAGTGTAAAACTGATGCTTTTTTTCAATTTTTCCCTGATTTTCTCCCCAATTTAGTCATCACCAATTCCACCCGCTAGTTAGGACTCCCCCAATCACACGATACCCTCAACGCTAGGAGGGTGAAGGTTAACACAGGCTTCCTCCCAGACCTGTGAAACCAGCCACCGCTTCTTTTCGCTCACGCAACATCACTGGACAGCTGAACGCGCTCGGAGGAGACGCTAACCGCCAGATCTGTTACGTCAGCTAACAGACGTCTGTGCTGACTAGCATCACGTTAAGTGATGGAGGGAGAAGGAGGGGCCATCCTACCCACCCAGAGAGAGCGAGGCCAATTGTGCTCTCTCGGACTCCCGGCTACGGACGGCTGTAGCAGTAAATTAAAGAGACAGTGGCCACATTTCACATCAGTCAATCACGTTGACCTGCCGTCTCCAGAAGCAGTAAGAAAGCGCTGAAATTTGATAGCCTGTTTGAACGAGGCGAGATCTACCAACATGCACTGTGTGATCGACGTATCGGGCACCCTCTGCTGTGTAGCTGACAGTAATGTTGATGCAAAGTTACAGTGATTATTATAATATAGAATTATTATAGTGATGGTTAAAGTGATGAGAACTTCAGCTCACTTTAATCTGAGCACTTCATCAGTTTCAGTGAATCTAACCTCAGATTAAGGGATGAGGATGATGATGATTTGCTAATACTTTATTAAGGAGTAGAGTTCATAAGGCCTCATGACAGCTGACATAACCCACATGAACATTTATTTCAGTTGTCATTTCACCCAAAAAACTGTAATGATACCCCGATGTCAGAAAAACACAGTGCCACCTGTCATGGGTGTTATGATGATGTTGAGACTGGACCTGAGCAGGGGCCTGGGGGGGAGGAGCTCCCTGCAGTGGAGGAACAGGGATGGGAGGAGAGAGAGGGATGGAGTGAGGGAAAACACAGGAAGAAGGTGAGGGCATTGAAAGACGGGCCTCCAACTGCTCCCTGTGCTGTTCAGTCTCCTGAAGCAGGTCCAGCCTGTGGAGGAGAGCCTGGATGACGTCATCACATCAGACTGAAGCCCAGAGACGCGAGAAGGTGATTTAAGTTGAGGTGCTGATATGTTAAGTAGTGTATATGTGACCTGAACTCTGACGTTACGCTCTTTTCTATGGTTTTTATATCAGAACGAGTCAAGCAGTGCTATAATGATAAAGGATACCTATAACTGACACATCAAACCCCTGACGCACATCCTCTCTCTGCTCTCTCATTCTGGATGAACTTTATGGAAATGAGCTGAGTGGTGACCAATCAGACTGTTGATATGTGTTACAGCCTCAGTCTCAGTCTCACCTGCACAGCTCAGAGTCTGATCTTATGGGTGGAGTCGACTTTTTTCTGAACTCCCAGTTGATGATGAGGATAACGCAGCTCTGCGTTCACACAGTGAGGGAAGTGGTCAGGGTAGCGAGGTCACAGCTGTGTTTTCTGCTGTTTTGGCAGTGAAGGTGGGGTGTAAACCGAGTAGCCGCTCCTGTCCGTCTCATTTAGACCGAGATTCATTATCACTCATGAATCGTCCTGAGATAAACTGGCATTACTCATTTCCCATGGAAGACCACTCCCTTCCCGGTGGGGCACAAGAAAATGAGCTTTCAGAGATTTGAGGAGGTCTCTGTGAGCAGGAGGAGGAGCGAAAGGGGAACATCCGCTGAATGTCCAGTAACGGGCCAGACTTTACTCAGGCGCTCTGAATGTGTCACTGTGGACGACTTTCCGCTGAGAAAGTCTGCTTTTATCTTACGCTAGATCAGCTCTGATCCTGAACTGATCCTGAACTGATCCTGACCTGATCCTGAACTGATCCTTAACTGATCCTGATCTGATCCTGACCTGATCCTGAACTGATCCTGATCTGATCCTGATCTGATCCTGAACTGATCCTGAACCGATCCTGATCTGATCCTGAACTGATCCTGATCTGATCCTGAACTGATCCTGATCTGATCCTGAACTGATCCTGATCTGATCCTGAACCGATCCTGATCTGATCCTGAACTGATCCTGATCTGATCCTGAACTGATCCTGAACTGATCCTGACCTGCTCACTATCACTATCGCTATCTCACCATCAGACACAGGGCCAGGACAGAGCACTGAAACTCAGAAAGACGCGCTGCTGTAGAGAAAACAGAACAAATCCAGCTTTTCCGCTCCTGATCCGCTACGATTCAGTGGGAAAGGTCTTACCGCGCATGCGCATAAAGTCACTGGGGCGCTGGAACTTATTGTTGAAGCGTTTTGTCGTGTTTTCAATGTAATTCCAGCTTTACTTCAGGAATGATGTACAGACTGAGCTGAACATCACTGCTCAGCCCCGATCAGGCGATTCAGACCATCATAGTATCATCAGTTTACTTTCACTGCTGGAGGTTTTTCTGATGGGGTAGTTTTCACAAATCAGGCAACAACCAACACTGCATGACTGTTGGTGGTGTGTATTACATCATGTTCTAAAGTTAAAACCACACATTTTCAGCTTTTTAGTGTAAAAGCTTTTTAGTCAATGACCGACGAATAATTCCAGCCTGCTTTCATCTCCTTACATGTGTATTACTGTGGCAACGTGGGATAAATGATAGAAATATCCAGTTTGGTGTGCATGGTACTGGAAATAAACCAGTATAAAACAATAAAACATCACAAAATCCGTTTTCACAAATGAAGTAATATGTCCAAGTTAATTATAATCAATAAATATAGGTTATTGATAATGTTTGTGTATGAATTTAAACTCCAAAGTCTCGTTCCTGAGGAGTCAGAGCCGTACGGAGCAATCAAACATATCGAACGCTGCTCCGTTTAAGGTGGAACGGGGAATTAGAATGAGAAAGTAAGTTCAGTTAACATACAGATTTCACTGAACTGAGGATCTGACAGAGATGATCTGGCTCAGAATCGTCTGAAGGAAATTTACTTTATTTTATAGGCAGATTTAGGCTGTTTCCACATAACCAACTCAAAGGCCATTCTCTTTACGCTGATAAAACACTTTCTATCATCTTTAATTGTATTATATTATCTTAGATTTCGCTGTTGTTGGATCAAAACCTCGTATCTCCAAAATGGTGACTTTACAGGAGGAGGAAAAAACATACTGTACTTTTAATGTAAGTCAATGGAACCAGACTTTTTACCAAGTCATTCATACTTCAGATCAGCTTCAGCTCTGCTCCCCCGTTCACTGTGAGCAGACGAGGAGCAAACAGGTGTGCAGATCACAGCCGATTGAGGTCCACAGGGAACACACAGTAAAATCATTCTTCGTTCTTTACTAAACAAAATGGTTCTATTGTAACAATAGAAGAACCTTTTTGGTGGTATTAAGAACCCATCTCAAAAAGATGCTATGTAGAACCACATGCAACTCAATTTCTAACAATCTGAAGAAAGTTTCACGATGCAAAGAACCATTTAAACAAGCAAAGGGTTCTTTGAGTGTTCATGGTTCTATAAAGAACCATTTTCTTTACTAAAGAACCCTTAAAGAACCATCTTTTTTAAGAATGTGTGCAGTTGTTTTAACTTTTAATCCACGTTTTAAACCAGAAATTCAATGAAAAATAATGAAACACTGTAAATAAAATATGAGTAGATACAGGCAGAACTAAACAAACTGTAAAATATCAAATGTAAATAAATCATCCTTTAACATTCAAAATTCAATTCTGCCTGTAGGAATTACGCTCCAGCATTAATTAATTAGTATTAAATCATTTCTGTATATAAGCTAAAATGTATTTATGTGTTAAATATTCATATTTAATTCTTACACATTAAATGTAAAATTGTATTTTTACATGTGAGAAGTGAATGTTTAGGTGCAACATCTTTATATAAGCCTCATAGGCTACTGGGGGAATTTGTGTACCATATATAGACATTGGGGGCGTTTCTTTATGTAAATGAGCACAAGCAGATCTTATTTACATGTCGGATTATCATAGTGTTTAAATGTTTATGAAGTGTGTGTAGGTACAGCTGTACACAGTGAAGCATAATTCCTTACGGTTCTTGCAGACGTGTAGAACATGTTCTAACCAAATACTGATAAATGGTACAAACACTAAAGACTATCTGAACCCAGCCCACTAACATTGGAGCAGAGCAGGAGCGCCATACAGGTGACCACAGGAACCAGTAACCATGACAACCACACATAACAGCAGTTCAGTGTTCCACAGAGGGAGCCCTCTGGTGGTCATTCACGGATCCTGCAGCCCAGTGGGCAGTCATGGACACGACATTGATGAACATTTATTGATTCTTGGAAATAATGTCAGTGTTTAAGGAGTTCACCACTTTGCTTCCCTACAGACTGTACACAATGAAGCACCTCCTACACAATATAATACACCTGGTAAACCAGCAACGTCTGCTGAATAATTATGATTTTATTCGATAAAAATTTGATTAGCTTTTGAGTGCATATTGGTCCAAAAACACTGTACATAATCAAGCTCCCTACAGCACAATCAGAATCAGAATCAGAACCTTTTTTCGCAAAGTAGCAGGCATCAACATTAAAATTGAATCCAATAGAATAAACATAGAAAAAGGTGTATTATATATAAACATGAAATAGAGACATAAAATAGATGGCTTACAAACAATCTCCAAGTAAAAGGGTGTGCAGTGGGAGATGAGTACAGATACAGTCAGGTGCTGCAGTACTGAGGTACATACAGTACAGCTAAGAGAACTGAGCAGCAAAGATAAATATAAACACATTTTCCAGAATGTCAATCACAGTTTTCACAGTTTTGATGGGTTGGGGGGGGGGCTAGGGAGAAGAAGATGGAGGGTAAAAGAGAAGAAGGCTGTGGGAAAAGAGAGGAGATGGCAGCAAGAAAGAAATAGAGTCAGACTAAGCAACAGTGTTTCCAAACTCATGTCTTTGTATTAGAGTTTAGAGGAAGACTGTGGATGATATCATTTCATAATTATGACTTATAATTGTTTTGAGCGCTGACGAAGCCAGAACTAACAAACTGTGTGGTGCCGGTCTTTATGTGCTTGCAGACTGCGTGCATGCAAACCGTAGCTCACGTATGTGGACTTAAAACGGGCTGATTCTCCAGCCCAGAAGCAAGGTCAGATAGACCCCACGGTGACCAGAAAGCTGTGCGGGTCCTCTGACAAAAAATTCTCCACACAAGACCCTGAGAGTTTTAGGGATAAATGGTCTAAAACACCGGACTTAATGTAGCCTACAACTGCTAATTCACCCTTTAACCCTGAAGATCAGCGCAGACTGCTGGTTACCATAGCAACACAGACAACAGTCTCACCTAGCTAGTAGCTAACGAAACGGCAAAGAGAGAGATTTAAGACGCACATCGATAATTTGGAGACGAATGGAGTTATTCACATTTATAATCACTCCAGCTGGTTTCGTTTAATCTGCAATGAGAAACTGACAAACACTAAAAAGTCGTGAAGCTGAAGTCGCCTTTCATTCGCCAGCTTCTTTTCCAAATTCTCCCTTTCCATCTTAAATAGACCATTTAAGGTGGAACGGGAGAATTCGAACAGGCTTACAGCCTTGTAAAAACTCGAACATTGAGACATTTTACAAGAAACTATTCTACTTTTGCTGAAAAGTTTCCTGCCAAGTTTTACAGCCAAGATGGTAAGATGGACATTGTGGCTCCCAGGGTGGTTTGATTTTTACTGAAAGAACAAAATGGCTCTTCTTAACATTTGGGTTGCTGACCTCTGCTCAAAGCTATATTATAAGTAAAGCCCAGCAAAACATCAGTGAAGGAATGAAATTTCATTCACTTTTTTTAAACACTGCCCCTCAGGGCCTCTGTAAAACACCAACAACAGTGAGACGGGTGAAGGGTGCCAGAAGGATAACGTGAAAAAAAAGGCTAACATTTAGCGTGTTACATCACTTTTGCCCAGCAGGGGGCAGCTTTTTTGCCTTTCTCTCGCCCTTCAGGCACCAGGTGAGAACTCAACAGACTGGCACTGCAGAGGAGACCACAGCAGTAACGTTAGCCGTCATACAGCCACAGATGATGCACTGTTCAGCCGTGCTTTCTTGTGAATGTTGATTATAACAGCCGTGGAAGAAACTGTTAGCTTATTAGCTGACAGTAAGAGATCATGTATGACAGTTACATGCTAGATAAGCATATAGGATAGGGTTTCTTTACTGTTTGTAGCAGAATGTAATGGCTCAGGAACCTCTATATAGCTCACCTGTTATCCTAATTTAATCAGGCTCAGTTTAGCTAAAGTTCTATAAGCAGAGCAACTTGTTCAGCTGAGCATAGATAAGGTTTTATTTGCGTTAGCTAGAGTAGCTAATTAGCACAAATCATGTTTCTAAAAGGACAATAAACACAAACATTATGTAACCTGCTTATCCTCCTGGGGGGTGCGGGTACTGAGTGCTGGAGCCTATCCTAGTGGTCACTGGGTGGAAGGCACCTCTCACACTCACTGTCAAATCCATCAAATTCACTATCAAACTCTCTCACACTCACTATCAAATTCTCTCACACTCACCATCAAACTCTCTCACACTCACTATCAAACTCTCTCACACTCACTATCAAACCCTCTCACACTCACTATCAAACTCTCTCACACTCACTATCAAACCCTCTCACACTCACTATCAAATCCTCTCACACTCACTATCAAACCCTCTAACACTCACTATCAAACTTTTTCACACTCACTATCAAACCCTCTCACATTCACTATCAAATCCTCTCACACTCACTATCAAACCCTCTCACACTCACTATCAAACTCTCTCACACTCACTATCAAACCCTCTCACACTCACTATCAAACTCTCTCACACTCACTATCAAACCTCTCACACACACTCTCAAACCTCTCACACTCACTATCAAACTCTCTCACACTATCAAACCCTCTCACACTCACTATAAAAGTCTCTCACACTCACCATCAAACTCTCATACTCACTATCAATCTCTCACACTCATTATCAAACTCTAAGGCTTTCTTGATAGTGATTGTGAGAGAACTTGACCGAGTGTATGAGAGAACTTGATGTCATGTTTTCTTCACTATCAAATCCTCTCACACTCATTATTAAACCCTCTCACACTCACTATCAAATCCTCTCACACTCACTATCAAACTGTCTCACACTCACTATCAAACCCTTTCACACTTAGTATCAAACTCTCCCACTCACTATCAAACCCTCTTACACTCACTATCAAACTCTCTCACACTCACTGTCAAATTCTCCCACTCACTATCAAACCCTAACGCTCACTATCAAACTCTCTCACACTCACTATCAAACCCTCTCACACTCACTATCAAACTGTCTCACACTCACTATCAAACTCTCTCACACTCACTATCAAACTCTCACACTCACTATCAAACTCTCTCACATTCACCATCAAACTCTCACACTCACTATCAAACCCTCTCACACTCACTATCAAACTCTCTCACACTCACTATCAAACCCTCTCACACTCACTATCAAGCTGTCTCACACTCACCATCAAACTCTCACATTCACTACCAAACCCTCTCACACTCACTATCAAAGTCTCATACTCACTATCAAACTCTCTCACACTCACTATCAAAGTCTCACACTCACTATCAAACTCTCTCACACTCACTATCAAACTCTCTCACACTCACTATCAAACCCTCTAACACTCACTATCAAACTTCTCACACTCACTATCAAACCCTCTCACACTCACTATCAAATCCTCTCACACTCACTACCAAACCCTCTAACACTCACTATCAAACTCTCTCACACTCACTATCAAACCCTCTCACACTCACTATCAAACTCTCTCACACTCACTATCAAACCTCTCACACACACTCTCAAACCTCTCACATTCACTATCAAACTCTCTCACACTCACTATCAAACTCTCTCACACTATCAAACCCTCTCACACTCACTATAAAAGTCTCTCACACTCACCATCAAACTCTCATACTCACTATCAAACTCTCACACTCATTATCAAACTCTAAGCTTTCTTGATATGATTGTGAGAGAACTTGACCGAGTGTATGAGAGAACTTGATGTCACGTTTTCTTCACTATCAAACTCTCTCACACTCACTATCAAATCCTCTCACACTCATTAAACCCTCTCACACTCACTATCAAATCCTCTCGCACTCACTATCAAACTGTCTCACACTCACTATCAAACCCTTTCACACTTAGTATCAAACTCTCCCACTCACTATCAAACCCTCTCACACTCACTGTCAAACTCTCCCACTCACTATCAAACCCTAACACTCACTATAAAACTCTCTCACACTCACTATCAAACCCTCTCACACTCACTATCAAACTGTCTCACACTCACTATCAAACTCTCTCACACTCACTATCAAACTCTCACACTCACTATCAAACTCTCTCACATTCACCATCAAACTCTCACACTCACTATCAAACCCTCTCACACTCACTATCAAACTCTCTCACACTCACTATCAAACCCTCTCACACTCACTATCAAGCTGTCTCACACTCACCATCAAACTCTCACATTCACTACCCAACCCTCTCACACTCACTATCAAAGTCTCATACTCACTATCAAACTCTCTCACACTCACTATCAAAGTCTCATACTCACTATCAAACTCTCTCACACTCACTATCAAACCCTCTCCGACTCACCATCAAACTCTCATACTCACTATCAAACTCTCTCACACGCATTATCAAACTCTAAGGCTTTCTTGATAGTGAGTGTGAGAGAACTTGACCAAGTGTATGAGAGAACTTGATGGTGACGTTTTCTTCACTATCAAACCCTCTCACACTTACTATCAAACCCTCTCCGACTCACCATCAAACTCTCATACTCACTATCAAACTCTCTCACACGCATTATCAAACTCTAAGGCTTTCTTGATAGTGAGTGTGAGAGAACTTGACCAAGTGTATGAGAGAACTTGGTCACGTTTTCTTCACTATCAAACCCTCTCACACTCACTATCAAATCCTCTCACACTCACTATCAAACTTTTTCACACTCACTATCAAACCCTCTCACACTCACTATCAAATCCTCTCACACTCACTACCAAACCCTCTAACACTCACTATCAAACTCTCTCACACTCACTATCAAACCCTCTCACACTCACTATCAAACTCTCTCACACTCACTATCAAACCTCTCACACACACTCTCAAACCTCTCACACTCACTATCAAACTCTCTCACACTATCAAACCCTCTCACACTCACTATAAAAGTCTCTCACACTCACCATCAAACTCTCATACTCACTATCAATCTCTCACACTCATTATCAAACTCTAAGGCTTTCTTGATAGTGATTGTGAGAGAACTTGACCGAGTGTATGAGAGAACTTGATGGTCATGTTTTCTTCACTATCAAATCCTCTCACACTCATTATTAAACCCTCTCACACTCACTATCAAATCCTCTCACACTCACTATCAAACTGTCTCACACTCACTATCAAACCCTTTCACACTTAGTATCAAACTCTCCCACTCACTATCAAACCCTCTTACACTCACTATCAAACTCTCTCACACTCACTGTCAAATTCTCCCACTCACTATCAAACCCTAACGCTCACTATCAAACTCTCTCACACTCACTATCAAACCCTCTCACACTCACTATCAAACTGTCTCACACTCACTATCAAACTCTCTCACACTCACTATCAAACTCTCACACTCACTATCAAACTCTCTCACATTCACCATCAAACTCTCACACTCACTATCAAACCCTCTCACACTCACTATCAAACTCTCTCACACTCACTATCAAACCCTCTCACACTCACTATCAAGCTGTCTCACACTCACCATCAAACTCTCACATTCACTACCCAACCCTCTCACACTCACTATCAAAGTCTCATACTCACTATCAAACTCTCTCACACTCACTATCAAAGTCTCATACTCACTATCAAACTCTCTCACACTCACTATCAAACTCTCTCACACTCACTATCAAACCCTCTAACACTCACTATCAAACTTTCTCACACTCACTATCAAACCCTCTCACACTCACTATCAAATCCTCTCACACTCACTACCAAACCCTCTAACACTCACTATCAAACTCTCTCACACTCACTATCAAACCCTCTCACACTCACTATCAAACTCTCTCACACTCACTATCAAACCTCTCACACACACTCTCAAACCTCTCACATTCACTATCAAACTCTCTCACACTCACTATCAAACTCTCTCACACTATCAAACCCTCTCACACTCACTATAAAAGTCTCTCACACTCACCATCAAACTCTCATACTCACTATCAAACTCTCACACTCATTATCAAACTCTAAGGCTTTCTTGATAGTGATTGTGAGAGAACTTGACCGAGTGTATGAGAGAACTTGATGGTCACGTTTTCTTCACTATCAAACTCTCTCACACTCACTATCAAATCCTCTCACACTCATTAAACCCTCTCACACTCACTATCAAATCCTCTCGCACTCACTATCAAACTGTCTCACACTCACTATCAAACCCTTTCACACTTAGTATCAAACTCTCCCACTCACTATCAAACCCTCTCACACTCACTGTCAAACTCTCCCACTCACTATCAAACCCTAACACTCACTATCAAACTCTCTCACACTCACTATCAAACCCTCTCACACTCACTATCAAACTGTCTCACACTCACTATCAAACTCTCTCACACTCACTATCAAACTCTCACACTCACTATCAAACTCTCTCACATTCACCATCAAACTCTCACACTCACTATCAAACCCTCTCACACTCACTATCAAACTCTCTCACACTCACTATCAAACCCTCTCACACTCACTATCAAGCTGTCTCACACTCACCATCAAACTCTCACATTCACTACCCAACCCTCTCACACTCACTATCAAAGTCTCATACTCACTATCAAACTCTCTCACACTCACTATCAAAGTCTCATACTCACTATCAAACTCTCTCACACTCACTATCAAACCCTCTCCGACTCACCATCAAACTCTCATACTCACTATCAAACTCTCTCACACGCATTATCAAACTCTAAGGCTTTCTTGATAGTGAGTGTGAGAGAACTTGACCAAGTGTATGAGAGAACTTGATGGTCACGTTTTCTTCACTATCAAACCCTCTCACACTCACTATCAAACCCTCTCCGACTCACCATCAAACTCTCATACTCACTATCAAACTCTCTCACACGCATTATCAAACTCTAAGGCTTTCTTGATAGTGAGTGTGAGAGAACTTGACCAAGTGTATGAGAGAACTTGGTCACGTTTTCTTCACTATCAAACCCTCTCACACTCACTATCAAATCCTCTCACACTCACTATCAAACCCTCTCATATTCACTATCAAACTCTCTCACACTCACTATCAAACTCTCTCACACTTACCATCAAACTCTCACACTCACTATCAAACCCTCTCACACTCACTATCAAACTGTCTCACACTACCAAACCCTCTCATACTCACTATCAAACCCTTTCACACTCACTATCAAACTCTCCCACTCACTATCAAACCCTCTCACATTCACTATCAAACTCTCTCACACTATCAAACCTCTCACACACTCACTATCAAACTCTCACACTCACTATCAAACCCTCTCACACTCACTATCAAACTCTCTCACACTCACCCTCAAACTCTCTCATACTCACTATCAAACTCTCTCACACTCACTGTCAAACTCTCTCACTCACTATCAAACCCTCTCACATTCACTATCGAACTCTCTCACACTCACCATCAAACTCTCTCACTCACTATCAAACTCTCACACTCACCATCAAACTCTCTCACACTCACTATCAAACTCTCACACTCACTATCAAACCCTTTCACACTCACTATCAAACTCTCCCACTCACTATCAAACCCTCTCACACTCACTATCAAACTCTCTCACACTATCAAACCTCTCACACACTCACTATCAAACTTTCACACTCACTATCAAACCCTCTCACACTCACT